>NW_004524955.1:158678-169916 GCF_000260255.1 Octodon degus
ATATGCAGTGTATTATTTGTTGAAACTGTACTTTCGATTTGATTTGAAACTGTCTCATTGCTATATGTTTATCAATAAAACTTTGAAAAGAAAAAAAAAAAAGCTACTACTCTTGGAACATGGCTCTGCGAGTGGCCCGGGGCGTGCACACCGCGGCCTGCAGCCTGCGCACAGACTGGGTGCCATCCGCACCCTGCCAGATTTGGCCCTGGAGGCTGCGGGCCAGCGGAGGGTGGCCACCGCGTACGCGACCACCCTGCTTGCGGTGTGTAAATTCACAGAGAAACATGAGTGGATAGCAACAAAAATGGTACTGGGACAGTGGGAATCAGCAACTTTGCACAGGAAGCTTTGGGAGATGTTGTTTACTGTAGTCTGCCTGAAGCTGGGACAAAATTGAAAAGGCGTGATGAGTTTGGTGCTTTGGAAAGCGTGAAAGCTGCCAGTGAACTGTATTCTCCTCTGTCAGGAGAAGTAACTCAGATTAGTGAAGCACTTGCAGAAAATCCAGGGCTGGTCAACAAATCTGGTTCTTGTTCGGGGTTCGAATCAAACACAGACGGAGACCAGATCAGATTGGAATTTAGTGAACCTTTATTAACTGGTCCAGTGTCTGGCCAGACGCGCTCCACACAGGGAGGCACAAAACCAGCCCCGAAACACTTAACCACAGTTTTTTATAGCAACAACACAGCTGCAAGCTGTTTATGACTAGGAGGTTTATAGTTTTAACCATAAGTGGAGCTTGCCCCACTGTTACAAGATACGGTTGGGGCGGAGACATATGAGCTGTGTACAGCACTAGCAGGCTGAAGGAGCTACACCTGAGCCAGGAAGTGACGCTCAAGGATCTAGAGGTCCCTGCCAGCTCTGCCCGATAGAAAAATAATGAGAGCCACGTTTATTTTAACCCATTACTGTTATGAAGTAGCTGGCCAATCAAGAGGACAGTGGGTGACCTTTCAGAACTAGATGAGCTCATGAGCAAAGAAGTGCATGAGAAACACATGAAATAGATTAAAGACTAGAGGGACACCCAAAATAAACTAGCGTGAACTGACTTCTGTGGAGCCATCTGAAGTTAGCAGTACACAAAAGACTGGAGATAGCAAGTTTTAGCGTGCTATAATGATGGGAAAGAAACCACTCTCCAGCTTCACGACTGGCACGTTAATAAGCACCAATAGGTTTTTATTCCAACGCCAAGCACTGTGGCTGAGTAACATCACCTCAATTGTTTGTTATCCTTTAGAGATACTGCATTTTCATATTCTTGTTTAGAAAGGATCGATGCTGTGTAAACACGGGTATTTTTAATCTTTAAATTTCATTCCACCGCCATAAGACACAGCTCCATATTTTGTTTAGTGAAGGGATATATAAGTTTTCCATAGTCTTCAGAAATTTATAAATGTAAATACTGATTTGGTCTTGAAGACATGTTTAACTGTGAGGCTTTCTAACTGATAGTGTGGATGTGATTTGTCATCCAGTATTAAGTTCTTGATCATTGCTTTTGTGTTAAAAATAGGAAAGAGGGGAACTGCAGCTTTCATTACACTTCTTCATTGGTAAGCTCTACAAATGACAAGTTCCAGAGACTCATTTTGCGTGAGTAGTGGATTTTAAGCAGTTCTCTTGGGCTTTAATTTGCTAAAGCTGTGCACACATGTAAAAAAAAAATAATTATGTTAGGGGAGATGTAGGAATAAGATTATTGCTTACGTCATTTCATAAGCAGTTATGTTCTTAATGCTTAAAAGAAGGCTAGCATTGTTTGAACAAAAGTTGGTGATTCCCTCCCCCAAATAGTCATGAAATTACTTCTGCTGAGTAAACTTTTTATGTCATCTTATAATAAAAGCTGAAAGAAATCCCTTTGTTTCTTTTTATTAAAAAATGTTTTCTATACATACCCTTGATAAAAGATTTTAAAGAAATCATGTAAGATGATAAAGGATTTGAATGATAGAGCAGATGTAAAAAAAATTCAGGTTAAAAGAATGTTTGTTTTACATTAAATGTTTATTTGAAATTTAAAAAGAAAGAAAGAAAGAAAGAAAGAAAGAAAGAAAGAAAGAAAGAAAGAAAGAAAGAAGAAAGAAAGAGAAAGAAACCACCTCATCACTGCTACTGGAAGAAAATACCACTTAACTCCTTAGTGACTCCAGATAAGCACAATGTAAAGAAGTAAAGCCATGCTGTTATGTTGAGCTGTAGGGGACTCAGGTCAACAATTTCTGACATTGCCAGTTAAGCAGAAGATCCAATAGTATTATGCACTATTGGACTCTTTTAGAATATTTTGCTGAGTTTACACACCTATAATATCTAAATGATGAAACTTAACAAAAAAAGTGGATACATATGAATGTCCATTTTGTATCTGTGTATTCAAAGTGGTTAGGATAGATATATAGTTACATTCTCTTAATGAATAGAGGGATTTGTTCTAATAGTGTTTGTAAATAGGATATCATGTCCGCATCTTGTACAGCAATTAACCACTAGGAAGAATGTATGCAACGTGTTAATTATTGAAACTGTCCTACCAACTTGATTTGAAACTGTCTCATTGCTATTTGTTTCTCAATAAAATTATGGGGGAAAAAAGAAAATACAAAAAGAAGCCCACAAGGTATATCTGCTTATATATACCTTACGATCTTTAGACTAGGCTGTAGATCCTAATATTCAGAATTCATGAAATTTTCCATGCTAAAAATTAGGTTTAAGAATTATGTAATTCAAGGAAAACACTGTTATCAAAAGCCTTATGTAATACTGTAATTTGCTTATATTTCTCCCTGGATTTGGATTGAAATGCTTAAAGAACATGTGTGTTCAGCCTTTCAAAACAAAGACTCTTTATACAACATAGACAAATTTGAATACTTTGTGTGAAAATAAGTAAAAGAGCCAGACACAACAGGGTCAGTGAGATAGATCAGTGGACTATGCACGGCAAGCTCAGGGACCTGGTTCCATCCCCAGTACTGCATGCAGTGTCGGCTCCGCCCCCAGATGTAATGAGGCGGCCAACAGGACCAGGTGTGGTGGTACATGCCTGTAATCCTAGCACTAGGGAGGCTGAAAACAGGAGGATCACTACGAGTCTGAGTGGCATAGTGGGAACCTATACAAAATACATAGATTACAAAGAAGTATAACCAGACACAGAAAGAAAAGCATATTGTGCAGTCTCACATATGTGAATTCATAGAAGCCATGAACATAAATGCTGTTGGTGTCTGAGGGTGGGTGCCATGGTGGAATTTTTGTCAAGGATCCATGTTTCAGCTCTAAGGTGGATAAGCTCTAGGGAACTTATGTCATCATGGGGACTACAATGATGCCCTGTGTACTTTAAGTTGGCTAAAAGAATGGACCTGAAGTGTTTATGCACACACACGAAAGGATGACTGAGTTGATGGATATGTAAACTGCCTTCTCTGTGATAAAAGCTTCACAATGCATTTGCACATTAAATATCATGCTGGATTATCATATACAGCTAAGTTATGTACAAATATAGTAGACTGTCAGCCAGGGCCAGGCCCTCAAGAAAGTCAGTGCAAAAGATGAGGATCCATCAGGACTGTGGATAGAAGTGAATGTAAGGAGTAAGTCACAGTGGCTAGGTTTAACACTTCCCTAAGGAAGTGGCTTGGAGTAATTGGTATCACTCTTCTGGGATTTCCCATTATCATTAAGAGTGAACCACCTTCTTCTACCTATGAAGACTGTAAGACTAAGTTTACAAGATTAAAAGCAAGGCCAAGCCATAGATTATCAGGCCAGATTAATGATGTCACTCATGTACCATTGCTACCATTATACCAATATTACCTAAGTGACTTCTCATAATCTTATTGGTTGACCATACTTAAGACCCATCTTGTACACACCTCATAGCTTTGCTCTATTAAACTTCTTCTGAGGGGTAGGCTCTTTGGCAACCCTTTTGCCATTCTTCCTGTCTTTCAAGAGTTATTCCTTTTCCTTATTCCCCACTGCTCATATTTCATTCCTATTCTACCTTCCTTTTCTACATAAATTTTCCTACTCTTAACCTCCATTGTTCTTAGAACTCTGTCTTTTATTTTGGGGAACACAAAATCAACACATCTGACATCTAGCATTCTCCCTAAAACAGTATAACTTAAATTTCCACAATCTTTGCTTGTCCAACATAGTTCAACAAAGTTGATGGGGCATTGTCTTGGTTACTTTTCTCTCATTGCTGGAACAAATACCTGACATTTAAGCTTAGGGAAGGAATGGTTTATTTAGCTCACAGTTATTCAAGGTTTCATTGTTTAAGGCAGCCAGAATTACATAGAAAAACCTTGAGACACTGCTGTCTCACTCAACAGGGCCTGGAAGAGCTGGGGCACCATCATGTCCAGGATGATCCGCTCCATACCTGAAAGAGAGGCCACAGGTGGGGGGTGGGGCATGATAGGGAAGCACATGATGTTATTTTAATGGTTGACACGTCTCTAGACCCATCCCTCAAGCTCTGCCCTGGTCCTTTAGACCCGCCCCTCAAGCCATGCACTACTGCTCCTCAAGTGGCGACCAACCCATGATTTTCATGAGGCTTTGGGGGGACAACTAGTCACAAACCATAACATTCTACCCCTGGACCTCCAAAGTCTCATGCACATCCCTTTGTGCACAAGGCATTTCAGTCCATCTCTAAGTGTTGCCAAAGTCCCAACAGTTTCAGCATTGCAGAAAAGTCCAAGTCCCAAGTCTCCTCCAAGATCCAAGGCAAACTCCCAACTGCGAGCCCCTGTACAAGTGAAAAGTTAAATGCATCCAACATTCAAAGGCACAAGATAAGCATCGCCATTCCGAAAGGTAGACACAGGAGGATACAAACTATTAGGGCAAAACAAGTCCAAAATCCAGAAGGGCAACATTAAGTCCTGCAGGTCCTTATGGAACATCCAAGGCAATCTGTGGCCAATTGCGAGCTCTGTGTGGCTCTGCCGCTATGGCACCCTCGCTGGTAGCTCCCATGGCTTCTCTCACAGGCCGGCTTTGTTCCCTCTTTGCAGTTTTCCTCAGATGATTCATGTTCCTGGCTTTTCCAAACTTCTGGAGTTTCCACTGAATAGGCTTCCCACAGCTTCTCTCGCTGCCCTCCCAGGGGCACACCGCCTGGCTTCCCAGGCCTTCTTCTGAAGTCGAGGTGGAGGCCTTCTGAACCTCAGAACTCCTGCATTCTGCATGTGCCTACAACCAGCCCTGCGAGGATGATGCAGGGACTGCTGCCAGCTGGAGCAGCAGCCGGGCTTTCCTCTCTCTTGGCTGTAGGGTCGAGTGCCTGGATCGCTGACACTCTGACCCTGATTCTGAGAAACAAGTTCTCTATGCTGGCGCCATTCTGTAATCTGCTGTGGCCGTCGCCTCCATTCTGGAACCTGGTGTGGCCTCCTCTGCCTCCATTCTGGAACATGGGCTCTGTGGCTTCCTCCTCAAAGCAAAGTCCCTCACCCTTGTGATTCTGAGGCTGGACAGGGCAAGGACCTGCCGCCTCATGTGATGCCCTCAGCACAGCTTTCTACTCTCCTCTTCCTCATGGGCAATGGAGATCTCAGCTCTACCTTTGCAGTCCACAGCCTTCCTGGCGCTTCCTTTTTCACCCAACTCACAATGTTTTAAATCATTCTGCTGGGCTCTTTGCTCTCCATTCTCAGCATAGATCTGACTAAGAATCCCCAACAATAACCTTGCCCCAATATTTGACTGATTTTTTTTTGCAATCTTAATCAAGTATTCGTTTCTAAAACTTATAAAGGCTTTTGTTTTTTGGTTTTTGTTTTTTTTATTTTGTTTGTTTTTTATTCAACCAACTAAAATGCAAATTAATGTCCAAAATGTCCTTGAGAATGGAGAGACTAATTTATGTTTGCCTTAAATTATAAAACAACCATGAATTAAAAGATCAAAAGAAATAAAAAAGTGATAGCTTTTTAATGAAAAAGTTGCATACCCAAAGCCAACTTGGAAAAACATTAAGATAATACATTTTCTACATGTTACACTTAAGGAAGTTTATTATTAAAATACACTAAGCTGTGGGGGACTCAGGTCAATAATTTCTGACATTGCCAGTTAAACAGAAGACCCAATGCTATTATGGGCTACTGGACTCTTTTAGAATATTTTGCTGAGTTTACACACCTATAATATTCAATAACGGAACTTAGGAAAAATGGGGTACACCGATGAATGTCCATTCTGTATCTGTGTATTCAAAGTGGTTGGGGTAGATATATAGTTGCATTGTCTTAATGAATAGAATGATTTGTTCTAATGGTGTTTGTAAATAGGATCACAAGTCCGCATCTTGTACAGCAATTAACCACTAAGAAGAATATATGCAGTGTATTATTTGTTGAAACTGTACTTCTGATTTGATTTGAAAAAATAAATAAATAAAATAAAATAAAATAAAATACACCCTCTGTACAAGAAGTACAATAAAACAACTAACAAATATCTTCATATATCTGTACTTTGTATGTGTCTTTTACTTTGTTTTTTAAAATAATTTTATTGAGAAATAAATATTAATGTGACAGTTTGAAAAACGATTACTGGCACATTTTCAGTAATTAATACATTGTATATTGTTGTCTTAGTGGTTGTTCATTGTACAAGATTCAGACATGATATCCTGTCTCAAACATTATTATAAAAACCTCTCTATTCATTGAATGAAGAGAATGGAGCTTATACAAGCTTTTGAATGGGCTTTTCAGCACATAAAAAATATCTTCCATGGAAATCCAAAATGTCAAATTTCATATATATATATATATATATATATATATCACCCATATATAGAAGGTTTCTTGTCCCAGTCCTAGTGGCAGAAAGGCACTTATTCAAATCCACTAGTTTTGGATTCAACTCTTTTGATGTCACTTGATACTATATCACTGGCTACACTTTCAGGGATCATTTCTATAGTATGTCTGATAATATATCACAGCATCTTACAGGCTGCCTGTGTCAGTGATTTTTCAAAAGTAGCAGAACATGAAGAGTCCAAGTGAATGCATGTAATAAATTATAATTCTTTATTGTTAAAGGACCAGGAAAAATTAGTAGACAGCAGTCTTTCTTATTGTGGTACTGGGAAATGAACCCAGAACCTTCTCGATGAGCAAGTAAGGTGGCTCAGTTGTGCAGGTACAGCTCAAACTTATGATCTTGTTGCCTCATCCTCCCAGGGTTCTGAAAGAATAGGCCATTAGTGTTTTAATACTCTTTCACAACCTTGGTACATTTCTTTATTGGAAGATAGAGTGGGGCAGAGTTCTCAACTAAAGCAGTCATACCTGCATCCTACTTGTGCATAAAATATACTGTCTAATAACTACAGATTACAGAGAAAAAAGATACTTCATCCCATACCTAGTATTTTTAATTTTAATTTTGTATTAATTTTAATTAGAAAGAAATAGCAATGAGACAGTTTCAAAACAGGTTAATAGGACAGTTACAATAATTAACACATTGCATATTGGTGTCTTTGTAGTAGTTATTCACAGTACAAGGTGCAGACATGATCTCTTGTGTAAACAATTAGTACAAATCTTTCTTCTCATTGAACTAAGAGCTGTATACCTATCCTATTTTGTATACACATATATTTTTTTTCACTACAAAATGGTCTTACATTTATACCCCCTTTCTTTTTGTTTTGGCAGAGATGGGTGTTCCACTGCTGTTAGAGAAGATGTATTTGGAGAAGTCTTTAATGGACCTTTTCATACTTGACACCAATTCAAATATTGTAGATACTTGAATTCAATATAGTCCAATAGCCCATAATGGTTGTGGGTTACCAGCAGAACTGGCAATTGTCAGAAATTGTTGACTTGAGCATTTTACAGCTCAGCATATTAATATGGCATTACTTTTGATACCTCCTCATTATACTTTGAAATTTCCTTCAAAAGATTAATTAGTCCTCCATGTTTAATTTCAGCCTCAGGCAAAGTCTCTGCCAAATGAAAACAGAAATGATCCTGAGTCCAATAACCAATGCAGTCCCTCTTCCCAACAGACACTTCCCCAACCTGGTCTTCACAGGTCAGTTTTCTATCAGTCTTCTGGTCTGGGCTCTGACCAGAATCTCCCTTACAGAACAGCCAAAGCTGTTCCAGCACTTTGCTTGTAGCCGACCTCTCCAAACATTTCCTATCTCTTCCCATATGCCATTCCCAAAAGCTGGTAATCCACATGGTCAGGTTTAGCCACAGCAATGACCCCACTCCTCTGGTACCAAATTCTGTCTTCATTACTTTTCTCTCCTTCCTGGGACAAATAGCCAACTCTCAAGCTTAGGGAAGGAAAAGTTTATTTAGCTCACAGTTACTGGAGTTTTCGTAGTTTAAAGCAGCCTGAATTTCATAGCAAAACCTTGACACACTGCCGTCCCATGTTACAGAGTCTGGAAGAGAGGCTGGGGCACCACCATGTCCAGGATGATCTACCCGCTCCATACGTGCAAGAGAGGCCACCAGGGGGGTGCGGGGAGGAAGCACATGCTGTCATTTCAATGGCTGCACCTCTCTGGCCCCGCCACTTGAGCCACCGCTGCTCCTCCAGCAGTGACTGCCCCACGATTTACATGAGGCTTTGGGGGACAACTAAATACAAACCATAACAGGCATAAAAGAAAGCATGAAGGGAGCAGTAAAGAAAAAAGCACATGAAATAAAAATGCAAGGCCAAAATTCACATAGATATCACCTGCATTACTTTGCTTATCTCTCTGTGATTTTTTCCCCAAAAATGCATTCTCTACAAGTGATGCAACAGTGTTTGCATTGCACAAATTAATTTGAGACCTACACAGCCAGACTCATTGCTTAAAATATCCAAAAGATAAAAATACAATCCCTATTTTAATACAATGCATTAGTTAATATACCCTTTCCCCATTTTACATGGTCAACATTTCAAAGTTTTTAATTTTACAAAAGCAGACATATGAGGTGACACAAGCCTGAAGTCCCTGTACACCAGAAGCCTGAGACAAGATGATCACATGTTTAAGGCCAACCTAGGCAGTGTGACACCTCGACAAGACCTTGTCTCAAAATAAAAAGTGTAAAAGGTCTGGGAATGTGTGAAAGTTCAGGATTCGGTGCTGGCTTCTACCACATAAGAGAGGTAGGCGGGAAGAGAGGGAAGCGGGTAGGGAAGGAGGGAAAGAAGGAGAGAAAGGAGAAATTTCATGTCACAAAATCAGAAAATGAGGGTGTTTGCTGGGAGTGATACCCATGAACGTGACTGCATGATTCATTTTTTGTTGGTGTCATTTTAGGACCCATTTGTTAATCTTAGATCTAATGAGACTGGATATCTATTTCAGATACTTTTCTCTCATGGCTGAGACAAAATCCTGAACAACCAAATTAAAGAAAGAAAAGTTCACCCAGCTCAGAGATTCTGTATTTTTCAATGCATACTCAGCTGGCTCCAAGGCAGAGTGGCACATGGCAGAACACTACAGTTCATGATGGGAGAAAACAGCAAAATCTACAAGAGCAAAAAGGAAAGAGTGGGGGAAGCAAGGCTCTCCCCCTCCCTTACACTGTATGTCACCTACCCAACCAAGGGTGTGTGGCACCCACACCCATAATCCTGACATTGGACTATGACTCTACCATAAACTGTAAAAGTCTACCTGATTGCCGCATGAGGCTTTGGGGGATCCTCTAGACACCAGCCATAACAGTCCACCTCTGGCCCCCCAAAGACTCATGTACAGTACTTTAAGCAAAAGGCATTTTAGTCCCTCTTTAAGAGTTGCCAAAGTCCTAACAATTTCAGCACTGCTGAGTAGTCCAAGTCCCAAGTATTCTCTGAGATTTAAGGCAGTCTTAGCTGTGAGCCCCTGTAGAAATGAAAAGTTAAGTTCCTCCAACATTCAATGGCACAAAGTTTACATTACCAAACATTTAAAAGGGTAAAATCAGAGCACAAAGAATGTGACCAAAGCAAGTCCGAAATCCAGCAAGGCAACCTTAAGTCCTGTAGGTCTATGTGTAACATCTGGGGCAATCAGTGGCAAGTTGTGAGCTCCACGTGGCTCCACTTCTGTGGCTCTTCTGGTGGTTGTAGCTCTCATGGCTTCTCTCTTAGGGTCTATTTGCTCCCGCCTTGCAGCTTTCCTTGGAAAAACCACCACCCTGGTTTTTCAAAACATCTGGGTTCTCTGTTGCACCTCTGGCTTTAAACTGCCAGCTTCACACACTGCCCTCTCAGGTGCACACCTCCTGACCTCACAGGACTTCTCTCGAAGTCTTCGCAGAAGTCTTCCTAAACTCAAACCTTCTGCTTTCTGCGTGCACCTAAAACCAGCACCACATGAATGATGCAAAGGCCCTGCCATCGGCGGCGGCAGCAGCCAGATTTCTCCTCTCTTGGATGTAGGGGCCAGCACCGGGAGAGCTGAGCACTCTGAACCTCATTCTGAGGAGCACATTCTCTAAGCCACTGCTTTTCTGACACCTGCTGCACACTCCGCCACCACTCTGCAACACAGTGTGGCTGCCGCTATTTGGCACGTGGCCCTCTGCAGCTTTCTCCTCAAAGCAGCCTTTCCCTTTTGCAGAGTGGAGGCTGCCTTGGGTGGGGCCTTGCTGCTCCTACTGATCGCCTCACGCCATCTTTTCTGTTCTGTCCTTGTCAGCAATCAAGATCTCCTCAGTGCTATCGTTGCAGTCCACAGCTTTACTGGAGCTTTGTTTCTGGCCAAACTCACATTTTAAATCATCCCTCTGGGCTCTTTACTCTTGATTCTCATCATAAATCTAGCTAAGAACCTCCAACAATAGCCATGTGAACATTCTTGCTTTTCTCTCATACTTTTATTCTGTCTTCTCACCAAACAGAGTTTGAAATGTTAATCTGTTCAATCTCATCCTACTTCATGCCTTCCAGGGCTCTAACTGGCCATCAGGGAAAAGTACAGCCCCACATTGTGCCTCAGCACCTTCCTGGGCCAGCACGGAGCCTGTAGGTCTATTTTTGGTCTCGAGGCTGGTTCTCTGGATCCTAGTTAACTGGCAATGAATTTCCCTCCTCATTCATTCTCTCTCTCCCTCTCCCTCCCTCTCTCCCTCCCTCCCACCCTCCCTCTCTCCCTCCCTCCCTCCCTGCCTCCTTTCCTTCCTTTTTTTCTTTCTTTCTTGCCACACACAG
>NW_004524955.1:170265-174656 GCF_000260255.1 Octodon degus
GAGTGGTTACAGACCTCAGAGGGGACAGGCAGGGAGCACTTAGCTCTATTCCTCGCACCTAATAACCAAAAAAAAAAAAAAAAAGAGCTGCTAATATGATGGTCTCCTCTTCACCAAGACTTCTCCTTTCATTGTTTTAGTCGCCCATGGGTCAGCCGTGACTTGAAACTATTAAATGGAATACGCAGCCCGGTGTGGTGGCACACACCTGTACTCCCAGGACTCAAGAGGCTGGGGCAGATGACTACTGTGAAGTTTCACATCAGCCTGGGCTATGTAAGTGGGTGCGAGGCCAGTGTACAGTACACAGTGAACCCTGCCTCAAAACAAAACAAAACAAAACAGGGGCTGAGGAGATGGCTCCGTGGAATAAGCGCTTCCCTGGCAAGTGCAAGGACCTGAGTTCAATCCCTGGTTCCAAAAAAATACAAAATAAAAAACATAGATAGATAGATAGATAGATAGATAGATAGATAGATAGATAGATAATTGGGCTACTTTGAGTCCTCCGCTTTTTCCCTCCTCAGTTGTCCCTGTGGGCCATGAATCTGTGCTACATGGATGGCCTGCGTATTAGCCACTAAACTGTCCTTGCGGTTGTCATCTCTCCTGCCAAGAAGCATGTTGTGTTCAGGTACCTTGTAATTTTCTCCATAATAGCCCCAAAGTGCAGCAATAGCTGCACCCACAGTTCGGTGTGGTACAGAGCAGACACAAAGCAGTTTCTCTAAGAGAAAATGTTGAAGCAAAAGACAACGGAGTAGACTGAGGACACAAATGTGGGCTCAGCACAGCCCTGATGCAGGCAGCCAGGAGGCTCATGGAACGGACTCTGTGTCCATAAGAAAAGCTGTACTACAGCTGTGGGTCCCAATTATAGCTGTCCCTGCCTCCCCGCCATCTACCACACACAACACTTCCATGACACAGAACATAAATGAATCGTTATAAGCAGCACATCAGGGAAACACCAAAGCCATATTCGAAGGCTTACCCAGGAGAAATCTTTCAATGATTCCAGTCCTCAAAACAGACTCAACAACACCCAACACTTTCGGTGAAGGCCATTGTCACAGAAGAGCATGCGCTCCTCTAAGGGGGACCCCATAAGTTGGCAACCAACTCTCAGTAACTGCGTACACACAAGCACAGAGTGGGTGAGGCTTTCCCACTCCGCAGGCTTACCTCTGTGTAGACAGCAACCAGCTGCTGGGATCCAGGGCTCGACGCCAAGCCCAAGGGTGGCTGACTTCTGGCAGTTAAGCTGCTGTGTCTGCCCAACGCCACCTCCTTATATACACCCCAGAACCGTGATTTACTTACCAGCATGCTTGGATGGAACGCCTCTTGCTGCGCTTACTGCCATTCCTTGTCTCCTATACCAATTCAATCGTCCCTACCTTCCAAAAACAAGAGCACATATTAATACTGGTTTTTCTTTTGTGACAGGATCACCCCACATAGTTTCTACGTGGGCATTCAACTCATTGTGTAGTCCATGTTGGCCTCAATGTCACAGCAATCTTCCTGCCTCAGCCTCGCTAGTGCTGGGATTACAGGCATGTGCCACCATTCCCAGTCACACATATAAAACTATATTTGCAGTGAAAGGTAAGAATCTTTGTACTAAGTGGGACGCCAAGGCTAGCATTCATTTCACATAAATTCAAGCCAAATGACCCGATGTAAATTTACGGTTAGCTTCAGGGATTTATGGACTGCACATGTTCAGGGCCAGCATTCTCTCGCCTGCATGAGTCCCCAGCCAGTGGAACAAATGAGGTCACAGCCCCCTGAAGAGGATGTGCTTCCTTCCATTTTCTGTCTCTACTTCTTGGCAGCTGAAAAATGAGAAAGTTTGCTGCAACACACCTCGCCCCTACCCACTGACACACCTCGCCCACCCCCCACCACCAACACACCTCGCCAGGGATTTTACCTCCACAGAAAGCTAAGAAACGCCCATCAGGAATTACGTCTGGGGGGCCGGGGAGATGGCTCAGTGGAATAAGTGCTTCCCTGGCAAGCGCAAGGACATGAGTTCAATCCCCGGTTCTGCCAAAAAAAAAAAGGAATTACATCTGGGATCCTCTAAACACAAAATGAGGGAGTAAGATTTTGGGATCTTTCTTGACATGAAAATGTGTCAAAAGAGTTCCGGGCATGATTTTCCTTTCAAGACATATCTGTTCTTATTTTTTCAGACAGGATGGCACTATGTAGCCCAGGCTGGCCTTGAACTTGCAGAATCCCTGCTTGGGGCTTGGAGTGATGAGAATACAGGCGTGCAGCGCCCCACCCGGCTCTCACAAGGCATTTTAGGTTCATGTCCCTTCACATGATCTCCTTCCCTGCAGGGTGTGGTACCAGCCCTCCGTAATCCCAGCTGCTCTGGAAACTAAGGCAGAAGAACTAAAGTTCAAGAGCAGCCTGGGCAGTTTTAGCAAGCTCCATCTCAAAATTTAAAAATGAAGAACAGGACTGTGGATGTATCTCACCACACCCTGTTTTATTCACAACACTGGAAAAATTTCTTCTTATGATAAAAGATATTTCTGGAAAAGTGTGGCAGACGAAGATTTTAATCCGTCTCTTAGAGTACCTTTCTGGGCCTCACAATTTTCTCCACTTTTACTTCTTGGCAGAATTGATTGTCATGGGTTACAATACGTCCCCCAAAATCTTGGGTTCACCTCTTATTCCCCAGCACCTTAGCATTGGAAAATGAAAGTGATCATAATCCGAAATATCATAATCCTGAATTCTAAAAGAGCACATCTTTAAGCACTGAAAATCCCCACAATCACATCCTGAAAATAAAATCCCAACATCTAGGTGTACTGGAGCACACCTATAATCCCAGCATTTGTGAGGCTGAGGCAGGAGGACTGCTGTGCGTTCCAGGCCAGTTTAGGCTACACAGTGGGTTCAAAGACAGTCTCAGCTACCTGGTGACAGCCTGTGTCCAAACACCAAAAAGAAAGAAAAAAGAAATTCTCCAACGTTAAAACACTGAAAGTCAAAATTTCCAAAACTGTAATTTTGTCAGGGGAAAGCAAAGCTACACAAATGTGCTAGAGAACTGAATTCTGAGCAAAGTAGGGTCGTGAGATAGCGACGAAAACCTCAGTCTGGAAATATACTGGGGCACGGCGGCTCCCACCCACAATCCCAGCTGGCTATGAGGGTGGTGTCAGTTCCAGCCTAAACGGTGCCACATAATGAGTTCAGGGCCAACGTGAGCGGCACGTTAAAACCCTGTGTCCAAGCCACCCCACTGCCCGAAATGGAATCGCATGCAGAACAGTAGAAATGCATTACCCGGCTCCATGAAAATTCCTTCCAACAAGCACAACTTCAGACAGTCACAAATTAATGCTCCACTTGCCGCTAAAGCCAGCGTTCAGAGTCAGCACTAATCAATGAGGTTGCAAAGTTCTGCCGGTTTTGCACCCTGCCTGATTGCCATGAGTTTTGTTGACATTCAGAGGCAACAGTGAAGGAGGAAAGGACAGGCCGGGAACAAGAGGGCGCGGGGAAGTGGCGGGATGGCGCGCCCTGCGTGTGCAGGTGAGGAGTCGTGACCGAGACCTAGGAACGTCCAAAGGACAAACCTGCAGTGACGGCCGACCTCCTCGGAGGGCGGGTGACGGAGCGTTCGTGCTGACCTCGTGCACCCGCAACCGAGATCACTGCGGATCTGAGAAGCGCGTGGGGGAGCTGAGAATGCGGAGGGTAAGATGAAATCTGCAATTTATTCATCATGTGGTGCGTGTGCGTGTGTGTGTGTGTGTGCGCATTAGCGCTATGAGAGATATCACTGAAGAATACTTTGATATAATCAAATATGATATAAAGAAACACAGCTGAACCGACGAGTGCTAAGACCGCTGCCCAGGCAGACACTCCGTGCCGAAGACGTCCGCGTCGTGACACCCAGAGCAAGCCGAAGGGACGCGGGCTGACTGCAACCCTGTCCTCAAGTCGCGTCCTCTGGTGCCAGAGCGCCTCTGCCCTGACCACAGCCCTCCTGGTTGGAACCGCCACGCTGTCGGTGACTGCAGCACACACCCAAGCCCACTGGACACATAAAGCCATTAACACGTCGCAGTGTGCTGTCCCAGCCGGACTCCCAGGCTGTTTCTTTCTTACCTGGCAGCTGTTGTGTTAGCTCCTCTTTCAGCAGAGTAAAATTTGAAATCAGACTTTTAAATCCTAGACTTGTCATATCTTTTTAAGTTCTGAACTATTCCAGGGCTGGGGAGAGAGCTCAGCGGTCTGAGCGGCGGCCTGGCAGGCGCAAGGACCCTGTAGGGAGACCTCCGCGTAGCACTGCAGTGCAGACCCGGCAGCCCTGGAGGGCTGGGGGCGGGCTGGGGGCGGGCTGGGGC
>NW_004524955.1:175206-179509 GCF_000260255.1 Octodon degus
CAGCTGTGTAGCCCTGTACCACATAAATAAATTTTTTTTTTAATGTATTCAGTACAGGGTCTGCAGGGTCTCGCTACACAGATCAGAATCATAGGGATCCTCTTGTTTTCAGCCTCCCAAGTGCAGGGAATACAGGTGTGCACCACCAGGCTATCTGGCCCACCCGTAAATAAACTTTTTTTGTTTTGGGTCTTTTTTTTTTTTTTTTTGCCTGAAAATAAACTTTAAAACAAAAAGTTTTGAAATATTCCAGATCTTTGTGTTTCACTATATGGTTTAGAATTTAATTTCTAGAAAACAGTTGTTATGACTTTAGTGGAACGATGACAGAACCGAAACCCATTATCCTAAGCTTTTGGCTAAGGTGTTTCTCCCTTTCCTTGGGTGTGGTGGGTATTCAAAAACTTGCTTATAGCTTTGAGCACTTTGCTGTATGGACTGTTTCGGCTGGTTTATAGCCCCAAGAGTGTAATTCTTGTATTTTGAGTTTCATTTTCCAGTAGCTTACTGGCAGTGTATAGAAGCAGAATATCTATATTTTGACCTTTTCTCTGTTATCTTGATAAACTTAGATACAATTTTTAGCACTAAATTCAGATATTCTGTAATTACTTCATTTTTTAAATTTTTATTTTTAAAGAGTACAAAATAGTATTTAGAACAAATAATTATCAATGGTGCAGAATTTCACTAACAAAATAATATGAATTTGACAGTATATATTGTATTGCAGTGTATTCAAATTGTTCAGATTATCATATATATCAATATAAAATTGGAAGAAGAAAGACAAAAAGAAAAACGTTGTAAGAAATTAAGAAAGAAAATTGAAAAAAAAATTACTCCTTTGTGATTTCTCCTGGTCTGTGGACATTATTTCATTTTTAAATACAGCTTTCTATTGCTCCTACAGCATCTTCTCATCTTCGTATTGCTTACTTATAACAGTGAGTCTGAACTCAGGCACAGTGGTTCAACAGATGTAGTGGTGCACCGCTCTGGACTGACTCCAGGCATGAGTGGTAACTCTCAGACGCCTGCTGCGAGGTGTGTGAGCTGAGGGTATGTCACAGGTGCATCCGTGGGAGAAACTCTTCTATTATGTAAGAATTCTGATCACACCCGGATTTGTATCTTGTGAAATCCTTTTCGCTCATCAGTGAAATGACCCTACTTTACAACTTATTAATGTGCTATGTTCCATTAATAATATAACTTTGTTAACTGAGGCTTTCATTGCTAATCATTTTCACTAGGTTATGGACATATTCATTAGACACTCATATCTGTGCTTTAGTTAGTACAGAATTTACAAAATATAAAATGTAGCCCATTGACATGTAATTACCAATACATTACAATGCACATGTGCTAGGAGGCATTGGAAATTAGAGATAGCAAGTGCACTGGTGAGCACAGGTGCTATTAAGCCATGTAGCCGCGATGGCGAACCTCTTAGAGCTTTCGGTGAAACAAGCACCCCCGCAGCACACATGCCACAGTTTTGCCACCACTGCTCTAGAGCATAAAAATATTGCAGTGTATATACGTGCACTCTGAACATTGCAAATTTATTAAAATTTACATCAATTTCTTTAGCCCCAAGCTCTAAATTATGTTGTATCACTGATACCATTTCTATAATGAAGATACATTTCAAAGGCTCCACACTGAAAATTAAATTGAACTCCCAAGTACCCCCAAAATAAAATGCCATCAAATTTCATCTCTTTAATGGTATTCTTTTATTAATTTTTTTCAAAATTTTATTGATAAACAGCAATGAGACAGTTTCAAATCAAAACAGAGGGCTCCACTTTTTTTTTTTTTTTTTTTTTTGGCGGAACCAGGGATTGAACTCAGGCCCTTGCGCTTGTCAGGCAAGCACTTATTGTATTGAGCCATCTCCCCTTTTTATTAATTTTTAATGGACACATAAATACTGTACAGCTTAAAGGGGTATCACGGGCAGTCGGACATATGTAAATACTATGTAACCAAGTTAAACATAAATTCTCCTCTAACACGTCTCTTTAAAGGCAAAAACATTTGAACTGTGTCTTCTACCTCGCTCCCTTGCTATGCCTCAGCACACTTGACTGTCTCAGTCCTATCCAACTGCAGTGAAATCTCCACTGATCTTTCTGATGGTTTGTGAGTTTGTAATTTTTATTTTTAGACGGTCTACTATGTACTGCAGGCTGACCTGGAATTCACTTATTTAGCCCAAGCCGGCCTCAAAATCAGTGATCCTCCTACCTCAGTCTCCCAAGAGCTGGGATTACAGGCATGTGCAACCTCACCTGGCTAAAATTTAGGTTTTTTTATAAGAACTGTTATGATTTGTGTCTGGTTGTTCCCCCAAAGCCTCATGCAAGTCATGGGGCAGTCATGGAGCAGACATGGCTGAAGGAGCTGCGAATGGCTTGAGAGGTAGGGCCAGAGGACCAGGGCAGGGCTTAAGGGGTGGGCACAGAGGGGTGGGGACAGAGAGGCAGGAACCCTCAAACTGACAGCTTGCACTTCCCCCAACCAGGCCAGTGGCCTTCCGCAGAGGAGTGAGAGGGTCATCCTGGACACCGCATGCCCCGGCCTTTCCTCTGGACCCTGTAGAGTGGGGGCAGTGTCTGCCACTGCGGCCGCCTCAGAGAGGAGATGTTTGGAGACGACAGAGGCGCTGACCCTCTGTCCCCAGCAAATAAGGCTGTGAGGTCTTGCTACATAATCCAGGCTGTTTTGAACTATGAAACCTCCAGTAACTGTGAGCTAAATAAATCTTTCCTTTCCCGCATTTTGAGCGTCAAGTATTTGTCCCAGCAATGAGAGAAGGGTAACTAAGACAAACTGCCCATATTTCAAATATATTACCCTGGGGTTTTTTGACCCACGGTCACATTTAAATGAATAATTTATCCACATATTCAACCTACAGGTTTTCTTCCATTTTAAATGAAAATATTCAAGAATATAAACATCAAAACAATAAAAGGGCATTTTAAACATAGGCAGTACATGCATTTTCCATTGTAGCTGCATTAAACTATTTTTAAACAAATACTCAAATTTTGGACCTTCTAAGTAATTTTACAGAGCTGCGTAGCAGAGTCCTAAGGTCAGCTGCACCACTGCATGACCAGGGGAGGCGGGATGCTGGGCTTCTGCCAGCTCTGCCAACTCCATTCAGTGATACCATTTTGATACTCTGAAACTGGACATGACTGAAGGAAGACTGCCAGGAAAATTAGCAAAAACTGCAAGCCATGCCTGATTTACCTATTATTTAATAAATTATTTGATGCCTAGATGTACCAACATGAAAGAACAGGTACTGATTCAACTGCAAGTGTGTGTGTGATCATTCACTGCGTGTAGCATGAAAACTACTGAACAAAAACGAGCCACTAACAAAGAGAGAAAGAGGTGCCAAGCAAGGAAATACGCACTGTGGCGTAACTGCACATACCTCTAGGCTCCGCACTGGGAATGCTGAGGCAAGAGAATCTCTCTGTGTTCCAGACCACGCTCGGGCACCTAGCGAGCTCAAGGCCAGCCTGAATGGCAGTGAGCCCCGGGCTTAAATTTTTAAAAAAGAAAACATGCAAAATATATGAACATTTTACCAATGATACATAGCTAAAAAAAAGTCATGAAAAAATGTCCAATATCCAAATCTGTACAGAAATGTAGTTAAAAGCATGGCACTCTTGCTGGTAAGATAAATTTCAAAGAACAGATCATACTAACCGTTGGCAAAAGTGTGAAGAAATGCAATTCTCATAGTCGTAAGTAAGCCAAAGCAAACCACCACTTTTGTTCAGTTCAGCAGTTTCCTTAAACATCTACCTATCTTGTGTCTCAGGCATTGCACTTTGAGCCATTAACACAAAAGAAATAATCTAAATGCTCATAAACACATGGATAAGTAAATGGTATAGCCACAAAAATAGCCTAATCAATAATAAAAACAATGAGAAATTCATACAAGCATTGAACAATCTCAATCATGTATCATAAACTAGAAAAAAACATTTTTCCTTAAATCATACAAAATTCCAGAAAACATCAACTGTTAAGGAAAATTCATAGTTGTTTGAAGGTCAAGGATGAGGAAAAGATTTAAAAAGGGGATGAAATATGACCTATACACTCACAGTAATAATTACAGTGATAGTTTATAGGCTTACGAGAAGGTCTGGGAAGCAAAGTTAATTCTGTCTTTCCAGACGACTATGCGGGGGCCGCCTTGCCTCAGTGGCAGAGCCCTGGACAGCAGTGCAGTTCATCACCCACACAGGACGGCTGG
>NW_004524955.1:179954-215313 GCF_000260255.1 Octodon degus
GCTGGCCCACAAAGCCACTTCGCTAGAGGCATCTGGCCTCTCTTTAGGGGTGTTCTTGGCCTGTAAAAGGGAACATGCCAAAAAGTATACTGGAATACATGAGACTTCCAGCCTATTTTATTTCTCTTCCTGATAATAACTTCAGGTATCGAGCAAATACACATCCCTGGATATCATGAGAATTTCTGTACACATACCACAATTACTAGAACATTCTACAAAAAACAAATTGCAGGTACTTCACTGCTGTCTCCATCGCTCCCTTTTAATCTAGAGTTTCTGAACCTATTATGAGTCTCTCTGGTCCCTCTAATAATAGCGAGAGAAGGCTAATAAATTATGGGCCTCAGGGTTCTGGACGCTTGTGTAGAACTTAGGGCAGACCTGGTTTCTAAGGTGCTGGACACTATATGTATCTTCTGTAAGCAACAAACAGTAAAAAAAAAGGAAAAAATGTCTACAAGTAATTTGTTCTGTTTCAAGGAACACCGGGGGTTACAACTTTCCGCCTGCTGAAGCTGTCCTGAGCCCGCGAAAGGTCCTGGCACTCAATCCATAACTTCCAAAGCCCAGGGGCCAAACCAGGGAAGACAGCTACATTTTCACATTCTTCCTCCTGTCTGAGGTACCAACTTATCTGAACTGCACCACACACACACCCACAAGTTTTTTACTGTTCTGAAGGCATCTCACAGTGACCAGAATTCCAAGATTGAAATAAATAATGAAGACTTTATTATAAAAATTAAAACAATATAAGCAGGTAGTTTCCATGTTGGTGATAGAGGCTAGAAAAAATAGTGTTAAAAGAGCTCTTTGTGACAAGCTGCCCAAATACACTTATCCGGATAATCAGTACTACCTGGATCAAGTTCATGTCCTAACTTGCAGAAGAACAAGAATGAGAACTCAGACTTGTCAAGATTTCATCCCACAAAAGGGAAGCAGAGGCCAGCTCCTCTGTACATGCTGGAGTAGGGACTGGCGTGGTGTGTAGACTTGCAAGTGTAGAAGTGAAATTCCCTGTCTCAAAACAGTGACAAATGGAAAAGCCTTTGTATGTTAGAAAGTTAAACAAGCTATTTTAAGCTTCTATGGCTCTGGAAATAAAGGGAATTCTCCCCATCATGTGGCTTCAGATCCTGAGGGCTCAAGTCAGACGGATGGCTCTCTGAGGTGGTGATCCAGCGTATTAATAGTATGAGGAATGTGTGTGTTCCATACACAGCTAAGTGTGAACTCTCTGGTGCTGAGTAAGGATAGATTTGGAGCTGAAGGATTTCTCACATTTACTACAACGATAAGGTCTTTTTCCAGTGTGAATTCGCTGGTGTAGAATGAGGCTAGAACTTTGGCTAAAGGACTTCCCACATTCACTGCACTCATAAGGCCTTTCTCCAGTGTGCACTCTCAGGTGCTTAATGAGGTTAGACTTGCAGCTGAAGGATTTTCCACATTCTTTGCACCTAATAGGCCTTTCCCCAGTGTGAACTCTCTGGTGGTTTCTAAGGTTAGAGCTATGGCTAAAAGTTTTCCCACATTCTCCACATACATAAGGCCTTTCCCCTGTGTGGACTTTCCGGTGTGAGCTGAAACTGGAGCTTTGCTTGAAAGATTTCCCGCACTTACTGCACTCATAAGGCCTCTCTCCAGTGTGAAGTCTTCGGTGGTGAATGAGGCTAGAACTTCGGCTAAAGGATTTCCCACACTCACAGCACTCATGAGGCCTCTCTCCAGTGTGCACTCTCTGGTGGTAAATGAGGCTAAAGTTTTGGCTAAAAGATT
Organism: Octodon degus; assembly: GCF_000260255.1. Classification (NCBI taxonomy): domain Eukaryota; kingdom Metazoa; phylum Chordata; class Mammalia; order Rodentia; family Octodontidae; genus Octodon; species Octodon degus. Next base: position 181,740 of record NW_004524955.1, read on the forward strand.
TCCCACACTCGCTGCACTCATAAGGCCTTTCTCCAGTGTGAACTCTCTGGTGTTGAATGAGGTTGGACCTTTGGCTAAAAAATTTCCCACATTTTCCACACTCATAAGGCCTTTCTCCAGTGTGAACTTTCCTATGGCTGTTGAGACTATAGATCTGACTGAAGGATTTCCCACATTGATCACACTCATAAGGCCTTTCTCCAGTGTGAACTCTCTGATGGATAATGAAGCTGGAGTGATAGGTAAAGAATTTTCCACACTCACTGCATTCATAAGGCCTGTCTTCACTGTGGACCTTCTGGTGCTGAATCAAATTACATCTTCGTGTACAGGCTTTCCCACACTTGCTGCACTCAAAAAGCCTTTTCCTGGTGAGGCTTCTCTGGTCTGGAACCAGTATGTTTGTTTGGTTAAAGGTTTTTTTGCATTCTCCCCAGTTATGATTCTTCCCACTGTGAAAGGCCACCTGGCAGTTACTTGATTTCTTCTCCCCGTGAGTGACTTGTGGACAGGGAAATCCCACACTGGTCAGGAAGCCCCTCCTAACGCTCTTCCAAGTAAAAGGCTTCCCTGACACACGGGCCATGCAGCTCTTTATAAATGAGGTTCTGTCCCCAGAGCTTCCAAAGAGTGCCTCTTTAACATGCTGCCTTTGGTGCTGGGTAAGATTATCAGTGAAGTAGAATTGTTTCCCACAGGAATATGGTTTTTTCCCACAGTGTGTTCCATGGTGCTGAGCCAAGAGCAGAATATCCCTCAAAACCAGGCCACAAATTTCACAAGCACAGTCATTTTGGGATGATGACTCCTCTTTTGGAGTCCCAATCTGTGGCGATTCCACAGAAAAGCCCAACCTAGAAGGTGCCACCTCATCTTCCACTCCACATGAATAACCTGAAAGCAAAACAGAAATGATGAAATACACACTTCATGCCTTTACTGGGAGGAGTCAACACTGGCACAAAACACATCTGACATAGGAAAGAACCAGTACTTGGAGCTGTTGACAGGAAAAAAGGATGGGCGTAGGTTGTGGAAGCAGCTACTCTACAAAACAGGACCTTTAAGGTCATCACAAATTTTTTTTTTAAAAATGGCATAATCAAATTACTAAAATCAGAAGTAAAAGTAGGGGCAATTACTACTGATTCTACAGAACACATAGCATTGCAAGATCGTACTAAAGTGACTATATACAATGGGCAAATTCCCAGGTATACAAAACCTACTGAGGCTGGGTCATGAAAAAACAGAAAACCTGAATATGTTCACAAATAGTAGAAACACTAGACCAGTGATCAAAAACACTGATCAACAAACAAAAGATTTGGATCTGGTGGCTTCACTGGTGAACTGAACTTGGCTCAGCACTTGGCCCAGCAACATGGAACACTGTGGGAAAAAACCATATTCCTGGGGGAAACAGTTCTACCTCACTGATAATTTTACCCAGCACCAAAGGCAGCATGTTAAAGAGGCACTCTTTGGAAGCTCTGTGGACAGAACCTCATTTATAAAGAGCTGCATGGCCCGTGTGTCAGGGAAGCCTTTTACCTGGAAGAGCATTAGGAGGGGCTTTCTGACCAGTGTGGGAACATTTAACGAAATAACAGAATTATTAAAGACACTACAACTCCGCCCTTTGATTTGCCATTTTCTGCAGCCACAAGCTGCTGCCTTCTGCAATATGCTGCTCTGTCTTGGAGCCAGCTGAGTATGGACTGAAGTATGGACTAAAGCCACCTCTGTTAGCTAAATAAACCTTCCCTTCCTTAATGTGGGGTGTCAGGTATTTTCTCCCAGCAATGAGTAAAAAGTAGCTGAGACAATATCTAAAGCTCTTTTCTTCTTTTGATTCTACAGTTTTAAAAATATCATCTCATATTTTACTTTCTAATTTTTCTATTTGTTTATCCTGGCAGCCTGGGCAGAACATATCACATATGTATAGTTGGGTCATTGATTCGTTTTATTAAGGTACTGAAAGTACCTCTTTTTTGTTTCTAAAAATCCTAATTATTATTTTTAACCTCTTTCTACTGTCTGAAGAATTGAATTTCTATGTAATCATGAAATTGTAGCTAAAAGATACTGTCTCCTTTAACAAGGAAGAGATTAAGTACTGTGATTTCCAGGCTTTGGGCAGCATCATCTTTTTTGAACATAGGCCATAGGTCTATTTACCTGTTCCTTGGGGCCAAAATCATACTCTTTTTCATATATATATATATATATATATATATATGGTACAGGGTTTACAGGATTGTAGTCACAGTGATTCTCCTGTTTTCAGCCTCCCAAATGCTGGGATTATACCAAACGCTGGGATTACAGGCATGCACTGCCACGCCTACTCTCAATTGCCTTCTCAGCACAACCTGGGAGCAGGGCCAGCCAGGCATGCTGGGTATTGAACCCCAGTCCCTGCATCTGCCTAAATACGAGCTTTAGTTCACTGAGCTATCTGGGCAGCCCACTCTGTCTTTGTAGCCCCAAACCTTTTCAGATTGTAAATTTTATCCATAGAATTCTAGATTAGAATTGAGAAAAACAGAACATGGATTGTTGGAGTCTTCAGATTGCAAAGACTGCAGATCCTGCACTGAGACCATTTCAGTTTGCTTGAAAGTTTCCATAGTACATATATTGTATGTGTTACAAACGTGATATTTTATAATTTGAAGATTGGTTATATACACTTTCTGCTTTCATTTTCCTGAGCCTCCTCAAAATTGAATGTGGGATCCATCGTTAATGTCTTTTGTTCTCACTACTACCTCAGATATAATGATAAATTTCATACTTTCTTAATTGAAATTGGTTGCTATACACTATAATAGCATCAAAAAGAATATAATACTAAGGAATTAACCAAGGAAGTAAAAAAATATATACTATAAAAACTATATAAATATAGACCAAAAAATCTAAAGAATAATTAAAAAAATAGGAAGATATCATATATTCATGGATTCCTGGGCCTGCCATGCCGGCCCCGCCCCCAGGGTATGCTGAGACAGCAATTGAGACTGGGTGTGGTGGCGCACACCTGTAATCCCAGCTCTTGGGAGGCTGCAAACAGGTGGATTAATATGAGTCTGATCTGGTAGTAAGACCCTGAACACCCTGTAGACCCTTCCTTACAATACAAAATAAAATAAAATAAAATAAAATAAAATAAAATAAAAACATATATTCATGGATTGGACTAGTAAATATCAAGATGGCTATACCAGTATCCCAAAGTGATCAACAAATGAATTAAAACTCCATCAAACTCCAATGATATTTTTTCCTCTCTTTGGAAAAGAGAAAAATCCAAACTAAAATTTATATTCGCAGGTCACTGAATAGCTAAAATGGCCAAAATGTATTACAAATGGGTAACGAAGCATTACACTTCTATAAAGACAGACATACAGATCAATGATGGACTACAGAGGCCAGAAATAAATTCGCAAGTGTCTGGCTAATAGCTTACAATAAAGTAGGCCAGGACTGAAAGGACAGACTTTCTAATTCATACGGTTAGGAAAACTGAATATCCACATGCAAAACAACAGAGCTGGAACTTAACCTGCCCTCATACATTAATTATCTCAAAGTGGACCAAGATGGGCATGGTGGTGCACACTTAGTCCCAGCACTTGCAGTATCATTTTAGCTCCAGATCAGCTTAGTCCACAACACATGTCAATTCCACCTTAACATAGCAAAACCCAATTTTGACCAAACACAACAAAATAGATAAAAAAAAAAAAAAAAAGACCTAAATGTTGGAGCTAAAACTATAAAACTCTTAGAGGATCACAGAAGAAAAGCTTCATGAAATGGGTTTGTCAAGGATTCTTTCAAAATGATGCAACATCAATAAAAGAAAAAAACAGACAAACTAGATTTTTGTGAGGAGTGGCTGAAGCTGGAGATCGATCAGATGTGCAGAGCTAAAGCAAGGCCAGCACCAAGAACACAGAGTGCTCAGGGCAATCCACATGAGCAAGCTGTTCCAACCCAGTGAACACACAGAGCTGGAGACAAGCCAAGTAAGCAAGTTGATAGGCAGAGGGGTGTCACAGACATCAACCTGCCGAGTACATAAACACACCGCAGTGGTTAGGCAGTTCTTTTCTCCCATCAGAGAGCAGGTTCCACCTGCCCTTAGCTTTCTGTATTCTGACTCTTATCTTTATTTCTTCATCCTGCATCATCAACTCCCCCAGCTCCAAAGTTTAAGAGCTGTGCTGCATGCAGCAGATTTTATCAAAACAAAAACTATGTACATAAAAGGACACTATCAACAAAATAGCAACCCACAGAATGGGAGTAAATATTTGCAAATCACATAGTTTTGATAAAGAGCACATCTGATCCAAACCACACAGAGAATTACTAAAACTCAACAGTAATTATGCAAATTAAAAAACAGGCAAGTGATTGGAATAGAAATTTTCCAAAGACATACAAAGAGCTAATTAATTTGTCTCATTCTGTAGGGACTTGGTCTCTTGGCGGACCCTAGGGAGAAAAGGCAGCAGAAATAAGGAAAAGATACACAACAGACAAGAGTTGGGTGAAATGGTGATGTGTTTGCCAGAGAACAACAACAGGAGCATTTATTTATAACTCTGCAAAGTTAGTGTCAGGAGATACAAGGTTGCCTAGCAACTAATAGCCAAAATTGTCCAGGTAGGATGTTTTTCTTAAAACTGAGGTAGCCTGCTGCTCTAGGCACTGAGGTTTTGTTTTTCCCTCCCACATATGATCAATTTCCACTCCTGACATCATTCTGTATCACAAATCTACAGGAAAATCCAAATCCCCACCACAGTGAGGCACTGTCATACATCTGGGTGGCAATTAACCACAGCAATAGAAAATATATGTTGACAAAGCTGTGGGAAAAGTGGAACCTTGGTGCATCACTGTAAAAAAGCACTATATGATGCAGTGAAAGGAAAAATAGTATGACTGCTCCCAAAATAATTAAAAACAGAATTACTATATTATCCAACAACTCCACTTTTGTATCTATTGCAACTGAAAACAGGAACGTGGAAAAATATTTGTGTATCCATATTCACAGCATCATGACCTACAACATCATAAATGTAAAAACAACGTAAGCATATGCTGGTGGATTATAGACAAATATGATGCAGTATATACTTGTGAAGGAATGTAAGCCTGAAAGGGACACTGAGCCTCATCCCACAACATAGGTATACCTTGAAAATACTATGCCAAGAGTTTAAACAAGCGAGATGCAAAACAACAGCTATCATCTGCTTCCACTCATAGAAGCTACTTAGGTCAAACGTAGAGAGACACAAAGAACACTGTGGGGGTTGCCAGGGGATGAAGGGAATTACTGTTTAATAAGCACTTACATTTTGTTTCAATTTTGTAAGAGAAAAGAAACTTATGGAAGAGTGGTAATAGCTGCACAATAAGGAGAATGTACTAAGTTCCACTAAACTGTACACTTAACAATTATCAAAGTGATAAACCTTGTTATATATCTTCCCAGAAAAGAAAAATGAACCAAGGGCACCTTAGCAGGGGTTCTCCCAAGTCTTTATCAGACTGACAACATCAGCGAGATTTTACACCATAGCTGGGAATGGATAAATGTCAGGTATCGGAAGGGAGAAAAGCTGGTGTGCACAGACTTCCTGTCTCCTTTTGTCCGGAGTTACCGAGAAGACAAGTTGGATATGATCTCTTAGGCTCATTCCACGATTACTGATCCTGAATCCTCACCTCCAGGCTGTAGAGTAGTAGGCATTGATGAGAGGGCAACAGGCATGCTCCAGGTCACCAGCACCTACCCAGGGAACTGAGAAAAGCAGCCATGCCCATGATCTAGCCCTCAGGCAAAGCTGCTCCTAACAAGGAGCCAGGCAGACTCTAACTCAGAGCACAAGAATGGGCTTACAAGACTTACCCAGAGAGGACATGAGTGCCAAGTTCTCCAGCATCACATCAAGGTACAGGTGTCTCTGGGCCTCATCAAGAAGATCCCACTCCTCCCAAGAGAAGTACACAGCCACATCTTCAAAGGTGACACTACCCTGCCAAGACAGGGGCTAATGAAGCCATAAGTGCGCCTGTTGTCCGGAAGACCCACAAGCCACATCCCATACATCCACCCTCATGGCCAGCTTCCTCCCAAGCTCCCGAACCTGAGGAAATGACACGCTCTGGGGTCGGCAGTATGGGCTATGCTCATTCACTGTTTTCCATTCTGCAACCAGAAGCTGTCAATACCTGGAAAAGATACTCTCCCTCCTCTGCTGCGAAACTCCCTGGCCCCGCAGTAGATGCCTAACCTCACAGGCACTCCTTCCAAGCCTGCCTCCTGCCTCCTCCTGCCTGGAGTTCGTTGTCAAGGATGGCGCACAGTTCCCTAAACACTCGCACCTCTGAGCAGGTCTGCACACTAGTGTCTGAGCGCCTGTGAGCTCTTGGGTGGCCCTAACTGGGAACTTCTCCACGCAACTCCGAGTGTGGACAAAGGGCCCTGACCTTGCTGACTGCCCAGGTCCTAGTGTAAAGTCACCAGGTATCCGAGCAAAATGTGGGTGGCGGACTGGAGCGTGAGCGGCTGGGACACCTCCACTTACCTGCGCAGGTTCCAGCGGCAACTGAGCAGCCATAGGAACCCTGGAGAACAACCAGCCCAGCGAGTCCTGCGGCCAGGGAGCTCCCTGGACTCTGGCGCTACCCCAGAGCTGGGTACCCGGGCCCAGGCCGACTGTCCAGCCTCGCGCCTCCGCGCCCAGAACGACGCCTCGGTCGGCAGCGCACCCGCCGCACTGCTCCCGGCCCCGCAGGACCGAGCGGCCCTGCTCCGCCCGCGCCGCCAGGGCCCGGGTTCCTGGACGAGGGGGCAACTCCTCCTCATCGTCCTCCGGGCGGCAAAGCGGCGCTCACCGGGGCCGCGCCCTCGGCGAAGCTACCGCCACCGACTCGGCGTCGCAGGGAGCGGACTCCTCGCTCAGGCCTGCGGCCCCGCCCTCGGCGCCCATCTGTCGCGCCCGGTCCGCGCCAGACACAGGAAGGGCCGCCACCGGATTGACACCAGCCCGGCCAATACGCAGCGAGGAGGCGGAAGTCCCGCCCCCTCGGTAGCCCGGGGAGCGGGGCGCTGGGTCGTAACTGCAAGGGTTTCTGGGTAATGCGGTGACTGCGCGGTTCCGGCGTCACCAGCACCAAAGCGATTGATCCACTCCACCGCGCCGGTGCTGGGAACCCAAGCGTGTGCCCTCTTGGGGGAGCCTGCGGATAGATGCCTGGGTTTGGGGGAATCAGTGTACGAGTGCGTGTGTGTTTGTGCCTGGCGATTGTTCACACTGAGCTACATCCCCGTCCCTTGTTCACATTTATTTACTTTTATTTTTGTCATTGTGAGAGGGCATCACTGCATTGCCCAGGCTGAGCTGAAATGTATGACCCTCCTCCCTCAGCCCTCCAGAATGCTGGGATTAAGGACTTGTCCCACCACGCCCAAATCTCCAGTGGAAGGGATCACTTTTAGAGACTGAGACACCTGGAGCCAAGGGGCCCTGAGCTGGAGGTGGAGAAGGCCTTGGGCGGCCCTGTGGACTGCATAGTTGAGTCCACCAGACAGAGCAAATGGGAGTAAGTGGAGGGGCCAAGGGTTCTGCAAAGTACGGAGGTCGTCGCTCCTTAGTTCCTGACGCAGGCCACACCGTGTCGTGGAGAAACAAGACCAGTGCAGCTCCGAGGCTCTGCTGATATTTGTTATTATTATTTTATTGAGAAACAAAAAGCAATGAAACAGTTTCAAAACAGGTTAGTAAGACAGTTTCAATAATACATTGCATACTGTTGTCTGCGTAGTGGTTATTCATAGTACAAGACGCAGACATATCCTGTCCAAACACTATTAGTACAAATCTTTCTTCTCATTGAATTAAGAGAAAGCGCAAGGTGCAGATCCCGTTAGTAAGGTGGGTGAGGACACAGCGTCCTGTACCTGGAGCTGGCGCTAAGCAGCAGCGGTGAATGTCTTTCCTCCGCAGTGATCAAAGCAGAGCCTAGGCTTGCTTGCTTGCTTGCTTGCTTGCTTGCTTGCTTGCTTCATAATTTTTATTAGTACAAGATTGCAGTGCATAAAGATTATATTTTTCGCAGGATTTGGTGCAAGTACTTTGCGCATATAATTCTTATTTTGCGCTGCTCCCTCGCCTTTATTTCCATCTCTCAGTTGCCTTCTCATTTGCAAAGAACATGTGTTCTTACCACACCGTGCAGCTCTGTCGAGGTGGTCTGGTGAACGCTGAGTGCTGAGAATGCCTGGGACAGATTCCAGCCTTCACTCCTAGTGAACACCCCAGAGCTGTGCTTCTATACTGTGCTGCTTTCTTTCAGGCTGGGTGTAGCCTGGTCAAGGGCGAGACAGCCGTTGACCTCAAAGGAACAGAGTCAGCTTTGAACACTAGCCTGAATATGGAAGGGTGTATATCACTGAGGGCGATGGAAAACTGTAAGGTTTTCACGGGTCATGAGTGTGTTCTAGTGCTTCTTTGGAGGGAGGAAAGTACAGGATGAGCATAACATTCTGCTGACTTACAGAGTGGCATTCTAATTACAAAGCACCTGGGGGAGGTGCAGGTGACAGTAGCTAACATATAGGGTGGCATTCTATAGAAATAGAGGTCCCTTGCGGGGACTGGTACCTCTGGCAAGAAGCACGTGGGATAATTACAGGTGACAGGAGGATTTTGCTGATTTGCAGATAGATTGGCATTCTATAGAATTGCAGGGTTTCCTGTAAGCCTGAGCACCAAGCCTGGGAGCCATCCTGGTAAACAGATTTATTTTCGATTCTCAGGTCAGTGAGGCAGCTTTCCTGTTTGAAGAGACTGGCTTGTGGAAGTGTTTTCCCTTAGGCGGGGAGGGCCCTAATGGTGAGGACCTAACAATAGTGTTATTGGAAAGAAGATCTTCATGAAGAGCTTGACTGAGATCATCACAAATTTAGATACCATGTGAAGAATCATCATGTTTCCAAAGCTATTCCAATGACGTTTCTTTTAAATCTATTTTCCCCCATGTTCCATAGAAAGGGTTGTGGACTGCCACCTGACGGTCACCTTGTTACGCCCAGCTGACCTGAACTAGCATGGTGTTGATGTGGTAGGCCTAGCTGAGGATTACTGCCAGCAGCATGAGGCAGACCTGGAGAAGCTGTTGGGAGGCTGGGAGGGAAGCTGCTGAGTGTCGTCAGAACTATAAGGAGATGTTGGTTCCCGTGGAGGACCTTGTCACGCTGGCCTTCCTGGTGAACTTGGTGGTTCTCATCAGAGGAGCTCAGCACCTCATCACTAGGATGGCTATGGTTCACTTTGGAGGAGCTCTGGCCCTCGTCTTGACTATCATTTCCTGCACCAGAGGGGAAAATGGTGCACAACTCAGCCCCCTGGAGAAGCTTGTTGCGTTGGTTTTCCTGATGGGAACTCAACTTTCCTCATCTTCAGAGGAGCTCGGGACCTTGCTGTTGCTGAGGATGGCTGTGGTACTTTTCAGGGGCTTCTCTGGTGCTTGCCTTGAGCATGGCTTCCTGGCTCCAGTGCAGACCCCTCAGCATGGTGGCACAGGTCCTTCACCCTGCTGGCACAGACTTTCTAGCTTCTGCCACTCCCTGTTGGGCCTTCCCAGCACAGATCCCTAAAGCAGGCCCGCATGAGACATTGCCATGGGCGGTAGGCTTCTAATTGAACTTGAGGGAGGCACTGTTAGGAGCTCTAGGTTTTCAGCTGGACTCATGTAGGATATTAAGATTCAAGCCCTCAACTGGATTCTTCAGTCTTTAGTATGTAGACACATTTCCTGCACTCTATGTATATGATTCTTTGGATGATTATAAAACAATCTTTTAAAATGTGTCTTGTATTATATTGTTCCCCTTGCAAAAACTCAAAGCCATGACAAGGGTCTAACTGCACTGAGCACCACCTACTCATGAATACTGCATTTGCCCAGTCTTGTGGCTGTAGATACAGCTTACTCAGAAATGAGGACTAGAGATATTGGAGAAGGAAGGTCATATGTTTAATGCCTTTTTTACTTTTCTCATCGCTGAAACAAAAATAGCTGACACCCAAAGCTAAAGAAGGAAAGTTTTATTTAGCTCAGTTTGTAGTAGTTTCAGTTCATATTGGCTGGGTAACTATGGCAGGGCGGCTTCATAGAAGAAAGCAATTCATGGTGGGCAGAAGATAAGAAAAGCAACATGGGAGAGAAGGAGCAAGCCTCTTTCAGCCTATCGTATCGTATTAGGTGACTGGCCCTACGGAGGGTGTAGCACTCACACTCTTAATCCCAGCAGTGGACCATGGATCAGTCAGAATTCCAGATTCAGCTTCCCCAAACAGCCTGTGCCCCATGATGGCATGAGGCTTTTTTGTCAGGGGAGGGAGCATCCAGACACAAACAATAATACCTTTAACACAAAACAAGGCTAAAGAAGCACTGCAGGAAAAATAGCAACACACTGCAGGCTGCCAGTCCTATTTAAAGGACTCATGCCAATCTAAAGCCGACAGAAGTCCATACACCACGATCAAGTGAAACACGTTCTTTAAATGAGAAATCCTTGTGTCCCCAATAACAGTATGAAAGTAATAACCTGACACTGGATACCCTTGAAGTGTTTAAAGGACCAACAATTCTAAATACTTTATTACTGAATAACATTAATGACACTCAGCTTTCTGCCAAGAGTGTCTTGGAAAATTATAATTTGTTGAGGGAAAGATTCTACATGTAGAAGAATTTGTCTATAGATATACCTCCTTGAACACAGCCCATCTCCTCTGTAGGTAGAAAATTGTTATCTGATGCCAGTTTGCTCACATAATACTTTTCATAGATCTTAATTTATAAAAAAGTAAATGATACAAAACATATTGAATGCAACACAAGAACACAGTGTACAATTTATACCACAGAAGATGGTGTCCTGGGTATTTCCAGTACCCATTTAGTCAGGTTGATGAAAGACACACAAATAGTCCAACAAATCATGTTAAGAAGTATCATAAAACTGAATACTTGTGTTCTTTATGAGATCCTCTCTCTTATCCATTGATGCTTTCACCACCTCTCTAGAGGTCTCACAGTTTTTGTTGGCAGGGCCTCCAACTATCCTGAGTAGGTGAAAATAAGCACCAATAAATACTTCCTGTTTCCAGTTGTAGGCTTGAGTTCAGTGAAATGTCCTCAAAAGGGAGGGTTTCCCATCCACAGAAGTCTGGCTCCCACTGTGGGCAAGAAACTGAGTTGCGATTAGCATAAGTCACACATGTATTAGCCAATGAGGCACACAGGGTCCAAAGTCTAGATATACCAATGTAGCAGCCAAGCAGTTCTGCTGTAGCTGTCTTGCCCAAATGGGTTTTGCTGTATGGTTTTTGAATCACAGAATGTCCCATTCACTCTAGTAGGAATACTTTTCCTCCGGCAAAATTTGTTTCCACGTCTTTCTGATGCTCCTTCTGACTTGGCCCATGTTAACTCTGTCTCCAAGTACTTGGGCAGCAAGAGAAGTGGTACCAATATTACTCGCACCTTTGGAAGTAAATCTCTGCTTGCTTTGCTGCTAAGTCGATGGCCCTATTACCTCATGCCTCAATTCAGTTACCTTTTTGATGTCCAGGGCATGTATTACTGCCACTTGGGCAGGCCACCATACTGCTGGTAACAAGCTTAATATCTCTCATGAATTTTTAATGTCCTTCCCTCCTGTAGTTAGGAGGCCTCTCTCCCATTAGATAGTGCCACGTAAATGTACAGTGGCAAACGCTTACTGGGAGTCTGACAAAACATTTATCCTTTTGTTTTTCCCTGTTTTCAAGGCTCAAGTAAGAGCAATGAATTTGGCCTTTTGGGTGGAAGCACCAGAAGGCAATGCTCCCAACTGGACAGTGTGTTGCGCAGTCCCAGCACCTGCTCCTGCCCTCCATAACCCATCTATTACCAGACTGCTGCCTGCCATCTGACAAGATGAGATCAGGGTCCTGGAAAGGTGTGTCTTGCAGGTCAGGTCTTGCAGAATAAACAGCCTTGATAGTTTCCACAAAATCGTGTTTCAGAGGCTCCAGTGACATCAGCAAAAGAAAAGCAGGGTTGATGGCCCATATAGTCTTAAGAGTTCAACATGAGTCTTCAAGAAGGGCTCCTGGTACTGGGCCAATCTGGTTCCAAGAGCCACTTTCCACCAGGCCTGCATAGCAGTGTCTCCACTGCATGAGGCACAAACATGCTGAATCAACTTAGCCTCTTTACAAAGAGAACAGCTGCTGCAGTGGCCCGCAAGCAAGATGGCCACCCAGCTGCCATTCAGTCCAGTCTCTTAGACATGGGGTACCTCCATGGTCCCAAGGTATAAGTCAAAACTCCCCTCTCAACTCCTTCTTTATCATGAACAAACAGCTAGAAGGGCTTAGTCATATCTGGCAAGGCCACAGCTAGGGCCCTCAGCCACTCTTTAAGTCCTCAAGCACTTTTTGCCATTCAGAGTTCCAGTCTAGGGGAAGGTTATCACCCCACTTCAGGGTTTCATATAAAGGTTTAGCAACAGTAGCAAAATTTGGCAGCCGCAGATGTCAATACCTCACTCTTCTCAAGAATTTTCATAATTCCTTTTGGAGTTTTGCCTATTTCAGCCTCTGAATACTTTGGGTCTGGAAGGTTGAGAGGGAACAAGTTCATCCCTTTAAGGTGAAACCAAGAAATTTCACAGTTTGGACACATACTTGAGCCTTTTGAGACCCGGCACCCTTTGTTCTATAACAGCTCTAACAGCCTTTCTTCTGTCCTCCTTACATAATTCCCAGGTCTCAGGGGTCATCAGCAGGCCATCTACATACTGCAAGAAAAATGTTACAATTGTTTTCACCAAAGGCACAGATCCTGTGATAAAGCTTCTCCCAAAACAGTAGGCAAGTTCCTAAATCCTTGAAGACATCATGTCCATGTCAGCTGGCACTTACATGCCCCCTCTGGATCCTCCCATTTGAAGGTGAACAATTCCTGGAAGCAGTTGACAAGAGGATACAAAAGAATGCATCTTTCAAATCCAATCCAATGTACCAGCCCGGGTTAGGTGGAAGTAGTCTTAACAAGGTGTAAGGGTTAGGCACAGTGGGTATAGGATCATACACACACACATACACACCCACACCCCCACACACACACACACACACTTTTTTTTTTTGGTACAGGGTCTCACTATGCAGCTAACACATGTAGAGATCCTCCTGTTTTCAGCCTACCCAGTGCTAGAATTACAGGCATGCACTACCATGCCTGGCCTTGGTGGCCAGCTCAGTATGCCTGGGGGTTAAGGCTAGCATGACATGTGGTGCCAGGGATCAAACTCTAGTCCCTATGCTTGCCTAAGCAGGTGCTTAGTCTGCTGAGCTATCTCGCCAGCCCTATCCCTCAAGTCTTGTATGGGCCGATATGCCTTTGTCCCTAGCTTTGAAATTGGAAGGGAAGTATTTCACAGGGATTGGCATTCCCTCAGTATCCCTGCCTTGAGGAGTCTGGATGTGGGGTTTTATGCCTTTCCTGTCTTCCATGACCACAAAGGTATTGTCTCAAGTGAACTGGGTTAGCATGTCCACCTAAGCCCACTACCACAGGAGGAACATGGGCTGCTAAGCCAGGTGGATTGTCCTCCTCCATATCTGAGGGAAAAGCTGAGTCCATTCAGGGAGAGTGTGTGGCACCTCAGGTTGCTCATCTGCAGGGGCACCTCTCAGGTGTTATTCTCCTTGAAGAGGCTAAGACAAGAGCTTCCGGGCTGTGGCTGCTACCAATGCCAGTGACAACAGTGGTTCCCTCCAAAGAAAAAAATTTGAGCATGCCATTTTCAAAGGAGATCTCAGCCCAGTAGACAGAAGGGGCAGTCTGGCATTAACAAAACTGAGTGGCTATGTGTTTTCCCTGTTGAACCTATCATGATTTGCAAAAGGAATGAGGAGGTCAGGCCAGTTGCAACCTGAACCTGTATAGTCTGGTCGAAGAGTGGGGCAATTGGTTGAGTAACTACAGATAAATCTGCCCCTGTATCAATCGGGAAATTCAACCTCTGCTGTTAGTACGGGTTCCGGGAGGCTGAGGAACAAGGACCCATGCCCCCATCTGACTCATCCACCACAAACACATCCTTTTTCTCTCCTTTCCTTACTAATCAACTTTGGACACTCTTAAAATTACTCTTTTCTTCACAGTAAGTACACTGGCCCGGGTCCAGAGGGGGTGCAGCAACCCTCCCTCAGGTTTGTTCATTTTTCCTTTATCTCCAAGTCTAAGCTGAGCTTCCTTCTTACACGTAGCTGCCATCACATTTCTCTTTTCCTGTCTATATTTTCACTCTGCATCCTCTGTTACAAAACACCTTCTGAGCTACCTCCACTAGTTCTGACAAGTTTTCCCCTGCAAATCCCTCTAACTTCTGCCGCTCACAACATATACCAGGGGCTGATTGAATAGCCCAGACCAACTTAAGAGTACACACATGCTCAAGTACCTCAAGGTCAAATGGAGTATACATTCTTCCATGAGATGTACAAGGAAAACTTCAGGGCTCTCATATGGTCCAATATACCTCTGCTACCCTGTGTAAGTTAGTAGGGGGATGCACAGTGGCCAAGAGCCCTTTCCTTATGATGGTGCTATGATTCCTTAAAGCTTTTAGTCCATCCTCTGTACTGAAACTCAAATTAGGCTACTTCCTGAGCAAAACTCAGGAGACTGGCAACCTCCTTTTCCTGCACCATTCCTGTTTTCTAACCTCACCTGTTCCTCTGTTGTCCTTTGAATTGTTTCTTTCCTCTGAAGTAAACAGTCCTGAGGCTTTGCTGACAGTCACCCCAACTGGGACAGCGTGCCCTAAACCCTGATTCTAATAAGGTAATTAAAGCTTGAGCTGCTCTGTGAATGAGGGATTCTGGTTTCTCCAGTTGTATAAATAGCTAGTAGAAAAGGGAGTGCACACTAACTTAGAGCAGATGTTCCCTCCTTGTTCTGCCACTGCTGTCTGTTTTAGGGGCAGAACTGAAACAGAGGATGAAACTTCCTCATTCCCCGAACCTCCCACAGGTACAAGGGAGGGCTGTTGGTGCTGACTAGATGAATGAAGGCAGTGTTGGTATGCTGGCACCTGTCACTCACTTGCAGACCTGTGGCGGGTTCTTCCCCATCCTGCTCATGTGGGAGAAGTCCCTCCTAGGAGCTGCCACTCTGGGAGGAGCAAGATGTGGTGGTGGTGTCATGGCACTTGGGTTGAAACGGCTGTCCTCCTCTGGGGCTGATGGCACAACAGGGGGCTTGGACCCTAATGATTTTTCTCATTCAGGGAACATTTGAACAGCACAGAGCCAGGAGTCTTTATAAGGAAACTGATCTGGGTTGTCCAGCTTCCTTGTTACTACTTCGCAAACTCTACTGGCTACATGAGGATCGATCATTCCTTCAGCCTGCCGGCCTGCTCCAAAGGAAAGCCATTTTTGTTTACACAGCATATTGTTTTTGTCATCTGTATTCCATACTCACCTTTAAATTCATCAAAGTTCCTGATCATGAAATTCATCGCGGTTGGTTTGCTGTTGGCAGCCCCCATTACAGAAATTCCCACATCACTCTCACTAGATATATATCGCACAAGAAGCAGAAGTGCAAGACTAATATAGGCAGGCACAATAGCAGTGACTATGCGCAGTGAAGCAGCTGGGCGGGTGCGAGTTCTTCTGGGCCTCCAAATACCTGATTCCAAGCGGCAGAAGCAGGACAATTAGAACTCCTCCAGCCCAGATGACTGATTCAACTGTGACCTGAGGGCATGGGCACATCAAGGAACAAGTGCACATGGTGGGGGGGGGGGTGGCACACCAAAGCACACAACTCAGACAAAGAAGCAAAAGACAGCAAAAGACCGAAACTGTCAGAGCCTGGGCTTTCCTGGGAAGAAATTTGGTCCTCTCCAACCTACCTTTCACTAATTTCAAAGCTTCAGACAGGTTTAAATCAAAACAAATGCAGAGGCAATCTTTGACTAAGGAATTGACCAAGCATAACAAACCTCTCACGATTCCCCTGAAAGGAGAAACCCTGAGGCTCTTGCCAGAGGGAAATAGGGGGCAGGACCCTTCTAAATGAAAGGTCCAGAGTGTGATCCCTGGTACAAAAAAAAAAAAAAAAAGCCAATTTTATTAGGATTCAGAATGACAGCCAATTAGGTCTTCCACAGTCACAAAGTGTGACTCCGCTTGTCCCCTTCATGGCTGCAGTGTCCAACTCTCAGTCAGGGTTTAACACACTTCTTTACAATTACTTCTGTTTTCCTTCTTACGTCTCTCATGTTTTAAGATACCTTAACAAGCATGGGAAGGAGACACTACAGGCAAGGTCAAGAGAGTTGACTCTGCCTCTGAGTTAGGTCTGAAGCTATTTTGTCCAGGATAAAACTAACCCATTGAGTGCTACCATCCCCTACATTACTTATTGGTTTGTTATAGATGCCTAGCAAGATGAGATATTTCAATTTCTGGAGGGTCTTTATCATGACTAGTGTCGGATTTCATCATAAGCTTTTTCTGCATCTACTGAGATGATCGTGTGGTTTCTGTCTTTGGTTCTATTAGTATGGTATTTTTTTTATATGTTGAACTATCTCTGCCTCCCTAGTATGAATCCTACATGGTCATGTATAATCTTCTTGATGAACTGCTGCAACGTTATTAAGGATTCCTGCATCTATAATCATTAGGGAGATTGGCCTGTAGTTTTCTTTTTTTCTTTTTCTGGTTTTGGGGTAAGGGTAATACTTGCCTCAAAGAATGACTTTGGAAGTACTGCTTCCCTTTCAACTTCCTTGGAAGAGTTTCAGCATTAGTTGTAGTAGTTCTTCTCTAAATTTTTTTGTGGACTTCCACAGTGAATCTGTCAGAGCCTGGGCTTTTCTTTGTTGGTTAATTTTCAATTACATTTTCAACTTCATTGGCTGTTATTAGGTTTAGAATTTTGTATCTTCTTGATTTAGTTCTGGTTATTCAATTGTTTGTAGGAACCTATTTGTTTTCCATCCTATTAGAATATAAGTTCTCATAGTAGTTACTGATGATTTCCAGCATTTCTGTGGGATCTATTGTGATTTCGTCTTTTTCATTTGTAATTGCTTGAATGTGTTTTCCTTCTCTTGATATTGGCTAATGGTTTATCAATTTATTTTTTCAAAGAACCAACTTTTTGATTTACTCTTTATATCATTTTCTTAGCATCTATTGCATTGCTGTCTGCTCCTACCTTTCCATGTGTTAATAGTGTGTGTGTGTGTGTGTGTGTGTGTGTGTGTGTGTGTGTGTGTTTTGTCATTGATTTCCAGTGTCATTGCACTATGGTCAACTGGTACACATAGAATGACTTCTGTTTATATTTACTTCAACATGTTTTGTCAGTTAATATATTATCTATTTTGGAGAATTTACACATGTGCAGCTGAGTAGAATGTGTGTCCTTCTGTACGAGTATGGAATACTCTATAAACATCTACCATGTTCATTTGTTCACAGCTTGGTTTAATTCTATTATTTCTTTGATCTTTTGTTTAGTTGATCTATCCATTTATGAGAGTTGGGTATTCCACACTACAACTGTTGGTGCTTATTTGGTTTTTCATGTCATTTATGACTTGTTTTACATAGTTGGGTGTACCTATATGGTACATATTTATGATTATCTCTTCTTCTTGGAGTTTTCCCTTACGTAATGTGTAGTGCTCTTATTTCTTGATCAGTTCTGGCTCAAAGTTTGCACTGTCTACAAATAGAATAATTACCCTTGCTTTTTTTTCTGGGTTCCTATAGCATGGAGGGTTGATTTCTATGCTTTGATTTTTATTCTATGAATTCCTTTTCAGGTTAAATATTTCTTGAATGAAGCATATTGCTGTATCTTGCTTCTTGATCCATTCTACCAGTTTTTTGATTGGTGAGTTGAGACCCTTTATGTCGATGGTTATAACTGATATACATTGGTTTTCCTTTTCCATATTGTTTCCTTGTTGTCTACCCGTGCACCCTCCTCCCCCAGTCTTTCTATGTTTAACTGCTTTTCCTGCCTGGCAGTTTCTTTCTGTTCGTGTTCTAGTATACTTGGTCTTCATTATTTCTAATATGTCTTTCAGAGCAATAGGTAGAGTTGGTTTAGTGTTCATAATTTTCTTCAGTTGCTCCTTGTCATGCAAGTATCTTATTTCTCTGTCAATTTTGAAGGATGATTTTGCTGGGTACATCAATCTGAGTTAAAGATTATTTTCCTTTATGGCTTGAAATTACCTTACTACAATCTATTTCACTTGCGGGTTTGTGTTGTTAAGTCTGCTGTGATTCCAACCAGCTTTCCTTATAGGTGATATGTTTCTTCAGCTACTTTTAATATCTTTATCTTGTGATGAATTTCTGGAATCTTGATTAATATATCATTGGTGCAAAAAGAAATCACCATCAGAATAAAACATATTAAAGCAGACACAGATAAACAGATAAAGGCACTTAGGAAAATGATGGAAACCATGAATAAAAAACACAAACAAGAAACGGAATCAATGAAGCAGATCCAAACAGAAATGCAGATTAGAAATTCCACTGAAAGTATATATAGTAGATTGAATGAAGGGGAAGACATACATCATATCTAGAAGAAAGAATGAAACTAGCAGCTATGAAAAGAAAGATATCTTAAAAGTCACAATAGACCACAAAAAAGTCAATCCAACAGCTACAGGATGAAAGAAGAATAAAATAAGACTGGTGGGAATCAGTGAGAAAGCTGAAGACAGCACAAAAGCCACTAAAAATCTCTTTATAGAAATAATGGCAGAAAACCCCAAATATGGATAAAGAGTTTGACATAGAAATAAATGAAGCACACAGCGCACCAAATAGCCATAACCAAATTAAGTTGACACCAAAACATAATAAACAAGAGTCCAGAAATTCAGCATAAGAACAAAATTTCTCCCCATTTAAGTTGCAGGTGCTGAGTACTTTGTCCCAGTTATAGGACAGTGGCTAATATAGAAAATTAGTACCAGAGAGGCAAGGCCTGTGTTATAACGGTACTAGACTATATGGTTTACAAGATCTTGGAACCTGTTTGGAATTTGAAAAGGTTTGAAGATAATGGCTAAATAGGCTTGAAAAAGCTGTAAACCAAGTTTGGTGGGTGATTCTGGTCAGAGGTCAGAAGGCCAATATCCTCATAGGAAGGCAGAGAGTAAGAGCTAGGTTTCAGTTGGGACAAGGACAGTATCAGAAACTGGCCTAGAATCACACATACCTTGTTCTGGCAATTAATTTCTTACATTTTGTTTGTTTCTGAAGCATTTGTCTAAAGCAAATTGATATTGGGGATAAAATTTCAAGCCAGCTCAACATTTAGGCTGAAGTGTAGATACTCCAACTGCTGTTACCTAGAGCCACAGAAACCAGGTGTAAAAAGCAGAAGTGAGTAATTTAAGAAGGTTGCAGTTTGACCTGAAAATGACTTCCCTGCAGCATCAGGAAAAAGGATAGCATGGTTGCTAAAAAGATTAACATTCAAAAGAAGTGGTTTGTATAGGGACAAGATGACTTCAGAGAATTTCAGAAATAAGCAAGAATCCAACCAATGTAGGTGTAAACTTTTAAAACTAAATCTTTAGATTTTGGAACAGTC
Source organism: Octodon degus (assembly GCF_000260255.1). Taxonomy (NCBI): domain Eukaryota; kingdom Metazoa; phylum Chordata; class Mammalia; order Rodentia; family Octodontidae; genus Octodon; species Octodon degus. Next base: position 201,489 of record NW_004524955.1, read on the forward strand.
TCTCAGACACCTGTTCATTCAGTGCCACCTCGGGAAGAATATCATCAGGCTCAGCCATTCAGCCACTCAGAGGCCTCTCTAGTCGTATCTCAGAGAGTCCAGGTACCACTTCAGCTGTCAGCCAGTGGTGCTGGCTGTTCATAAATGCTGAATACAAGATACTGGGATCCTAACAGCTTACGAAAATTGTAGGACTTGGAGACCAGGCAAAAATATATCATCAGGACAAAAGTCCCTGCCAGAATCACAGAAAAGGGCAAACCAAGAAGCTGCAGGTGCAATGGAGACCCCAGGCAGCTGGAAATGGCAGGAAGAGTGTTTGCTGAGGAAAACTACACAATGCATAGAGATACAGTACTCCCTCATTTATCACGGAGGTTACATTCCAGACACCCCCATGATAAGTGACAATCAGTGAAGTAGCAATATTGTATTTTAGTATTTACATGTATTTTAAGGCTTTGTAAACCCTTCCAACACTCTTATAAACCTTTCCCACACTTTTAAAAACATTCTAATGTTCTTAACCATTTTCTAAACTTGTAAACCTACATAATTTTAACCACATATGTATACTGTATGGTACAGTATGTATCCAACCACTAAGAAAATATACTGTAAAATGTGTTATTTCAACTTAATCTTTCAACATTAGAATTAGCATTTTTATAGTTTTTTAAATTTTTAGGCAAAAATCATTAGTCATACATACTACATATATAAGTATGTATAGACTACTGCAAAATCCCATGATATAGTGAAAAATCCACAATAAAAAATTTAGACATTTCTTGAAAACCCACAAAGCGGTGAGTCCATGAAAGCTGAACCACAACATAGTGAGGAAGACTGTAGGTTGAGATAGGACTACTGTAGGTTGAGAATCAACAAAGCCACTAGGAGCTAAGGCAGCCTAAGCTCTTTGGAGATCACATCTTACCACAACCTGCTCCAAATAGAGCTGCTGGGTTTATTCTTGCTTTGGTCCAATTTTTATCAGTGTATTCCTTTTGGATGGGAACATTTTCTCTGTGCTATAAAGGCTGGTGGTATTTTATTTTTACAGGGGTTCACAGATGAGATTTTGCCCTGAGTCTCAAGAAACTTATAACTTTGTCTTTTTCACCAAAACCAGTTTTAAGACTTTTGTGATTCAAGATTAAATGCACTTTGCAGGAAATGAATATAAAGCCTCAAAGGAGAAAGTTATAACTTAGCTGTTACATGTCCCACAAGTCTCATACGTTCAGAGGTAGTACCTGCTTGGAAGAAGCAAGTCATTTGCGTTATGGGAGGCCATAATTTAGAAGGGTATAATTCTTGGCCCCAGTTCCACGCCTTTCCTATCTGCCATGCAGTGAACAGCCTTCCTCTACTACACTGTTCTTATAGTTGGCTGATGATGGACTGAATCCATGGGAAGTGTGAGCCAAAGTTAACCTCTTCTTTAAACTATAGGTGCCAGGTATTTTGTCCTAGTGGCAGAAAAATTACTTAATACCAAGACCACAATAGTGCTCCAATCTCAGGATTCTTGCCTGTACAATTGAAATGTTAAGAGAAAAAAACAGGAAAACAGGAATCTAAGAAAATGAAGTGTTTTGCTGGGCCAATAACTGTAACTATAAGAACAGACCTGGAAATCCTGAGAATTTCTATACACCAACTCTCAAAGCTAATGATTGGAATATTTTGGGCTTTTTTCTTTTTTTACAATGGGTACATTCCACTATCATTTACTGCACTCTCCTTTAATCCCAAGTATTCATGCATTTTGTATTTTTATTTAGTGACACTTCAAGTATTTCTGAAACTAACTTGCACAGCACTTTGGCTTTGGAGAAAGTGACCCTAAAAAAAGCTTCCTCCTAAAAATGCTGGAAAATATGGTACATGTGCTGTAAAGACACTAAATCCACACGGCTCACTGTAACCAAATTCTGCGGACTGTCACAATAGTAGTAACTTCTCTCAAGGTGATGGATGTATGGACCCTCAAATTGTAATGTCACACTCACAAAGATCAAAATTCTAACCTAAAGAGTTTCTGTCAACAATGGAATTTAACACCAAATCGGACTGAGACCTTTCCTTCACCAACCCTTTTGAAATATACAAAGTACCAAATAAGCTGTTCAATTTTTGTTTGCAAGCCTAATTCTGTTTGCATTCCATTCCTGATTGTTGGAGAGAAATTTAAGATCAAAGGTGGTTTAAATTATAAAGCCTTTATTACAAACCAGTAAGACAAATACTTTCCTGACTCGGGGACTTGGAGGCAGACAAAGTCCATTACACATTCCGTGTGAGAGCCAGGCACAGTGACACATACATGAAATCCCATCTATTACAGATTTAAAGCCAAAGATCAAAAAAGCCAACAAGTTCAAGGCCTGCCTGGGCAAAAAAAAGCAAGACCTTCTCACAAAGTCTTATGTGGAGCAATAGGTCCACAAACAAAACATGTCCTATAAGCCACCAAAATATAGCTTGAGCCCTCTTGGCTAATGAGAGGTCACTGCCTTACCTAAGACAGCAGTCAGGAGATCTTATGTGTCTCATAATTCACTACAGATTATGGATAAAGTGCAAATTCCTGCCTTCCCTGGGGATGGTTCAGTAAGCTGGAGAAATTGAGAGGGCTTCAGCCATAGGTACTGACAGTGACTAATTCTTGAAACTTTTGAGCAAGTCAGAATGTGCAAAATAGTATTTGAAGTGTCCCACATACTTTGTATTCATAAGATATTCTCAAATTCAACATCTAGCTGAAATTGTATTGAAAGCTCCCCTAAAGTCTTCCTGAAGCATGAGTTTTCTGGTGCCGAATGAGGTGGGAGCTTAAGCTGTAGGCTTTCCCACATTCACTGCACTCATATGGCCTTTCTCCAGTGTGAACCTTCTGATGCCGAACAAGGTGGGAGGTTCTGATGAAGTCTTTTCCACATTTGCTGCACACAAAAGGCCTTTCACCAGTGTGAACCCTCTGGTGTGCAATAAAGTCAGAGCTTCGACTAAATAATTTTCCACAATCAGTGCATTTAAAAGGTTTTGACTCTGTGTGAATTCTCTGATGCTTAATAAGAGTGTATCTGTGGCCAAAAGATTTCCCACAATCACTGCAATCATAAGGATTTTCTCCAGTGTGTATACTCTCATGTTGAGCAAGTGTGGACTTGTGTCTGAAGACTTTCCCACAATCATTACACTTGTAAGGCCTTGCTCCATTGTGAACTCTCTGGTGTACGATTAAATTGGAGTGATGGCTAAAGTATTTCCCACATTCACCACACTTATACGGCATTTCTCCAGTGTGGATCCGTTTGTGCTGAGTAAGGTTGTCTTTTCGACTAAAGTTTTTTCCACATTCATTGCACTCATAAGGCTTTTCTCCAGTATGGATCCTCTGATGTTGAACAAGTGTAGCTTTGCGGCTGAAGGCTTTCCCACATTCGCTGCACTCATAAGGCTTCTCTCCACTATGTATTTTCTGGTGCTGGGCAAGTGTATCTTTGCGGCTAAAAGCTTTCCCACATTCACTGCACTTGTAATGCATTTGCCCACAGTGAAAGGCCTCTCTACTCTCAGCACTCTTGGTTGTTTTCCTCTTCCTGTGGGTGACTTTGGGCTGCTTACCAGCCAAACTGTTCTGCTCCACCTCACATATAAAGGGCTTCTCTGATGAGTGAGGTTCTTCACAAACTATCCAGTTCTTTACCAATGAGGCTTTGCCTTCATCTCTTTGTGAAGGCCTCTCTACAATGTAATGTGCTAGATTTGAGTGAATGTTTGCCCTGAACCAGAATTGTCTCCCACAGGTTTCACATGTGTAAGTTTTAGGTCTGTGGTATGTTCCCTGGTGTTCGTTCAGGTACAAGATATCTTTCAAGATTGGGCTACATATGTCACAAGAGTGAGGCACGTGGGAAGACAAACCTGCCTTGGCAGTACTAAAAGGTAACACTGCTACAGAAACACTCTCCTCAGCAGGTGACTCTTCATCCTTCACTGCATACCAACAACCTAAAGAGATAAACACACTGTTAATACATGATAATTTTAGTGGGAGGAGGCAACATATGTGTCTAACATTCTCAAGATTCTATGACCACGTGATTGCTGGCAGGACAAGGCAACAATTGGGACAAGGCAACGATCAAAGTCTGACATATAGAACAGGGATCTAAGGGTAACAGATGTGGAAGGCATTTTGAGAGACAACAACATAAGGATGGGTGTAGTCCATGGGAAAAAAAAAAAAGTAGGCAAAGTCTTTAACCTACTGCAAATATCTTTTAACACCACGGCCTGAGCTGTTCGTTGGTGACCGGTGAATGCTATATAAAAATTCATATCCCAGAAATACCTGCTTAAAAGTGACTGATACTCAAGGACTATGTGTGCACGTCAGGTAACAGTGGGTTGTCCGATATTGGAATACAACAAAGGGAGGAGTCAAAGATCCTTCAGGTAAAGGGTTTGACAAGGAAGACTCGGGTGGAAATAAGTAGCCAGATTAGGGAAGAAAAGATAGAAATAAAGTACACCTTCCAGTCCTGGAATCAAACAGTACTAAATGTAAGGTATGTTCTTGATATTATCTGAACACACTCCTTCACTCTCACTCACCAGGGCCCGTCCAAGCCCCTCCTGTAGTGGTTAGAGTCATGCCCTTTCAGTCTGGCACCCAGCGTTCTCTCTTACAATAGTTCAGCAACCATAAAGGATCTGGAAGATACAAGTCATTGGGAGGATACAAAGATAGGACAGGTAAGTGAGAAAGCATGAGCCCAGACTAACTAACCCATGTAAGACTCTAAAGAATACTGTAAAATCAAGGATTGTAAGTAACTTGAACAGTGGGTGTCCCACAAGGCAAGCAAACACTTTAACACATTTTAACTTGATAAACAAGTGATATCTTTGCAATATGAAGATGTGATACCAAATATCATATGACCACAATTGAGCTAATGGTTCTTCTCCCCCAACCCTTGCTGCAAAATTGTGGGTGAACAGATCCCAAACCCGAAAGGTTACAGAAGGACAAAAACCGCAGAGGAATACACGAAATTAGCAAGATGTGTAAAATCTGGGAAACAGTGCAAAATTTTATAGAAAACACACTACCGGAATAAGGGTGACAAATTTGTTTAACAAAAATACAATGAAACATTTCCATGAAATCTTCAAAAGGAGGCATAAGCAAGTGTCATTGAATAGGATCCTTATTAAAAGTGAATGAAAAGAAAAATATTCCATTGAGCCTAAACACCTGTGATTCCATTAATAATAGTGAAAGTGGTCCTACACAGTAACTCTTCTCTCTCACCTGCACAAGGTTTACAAAGGTAAATGCAGGTTAATTTATTTTTCTTTATATTCTCTATTTTATTATTTTGTATTTGATTATAGTACAGTGGTATCTTGGTTCACAAAACAGACCTTTTCCACAATTCTGGTCACAAACCGAGTTGTATAAGAATTACATCAAATTCAATGGTTAGATTAAATTACTGGGAAATCTCATTCAGTTCTCATTCAGTTCAGTTTGTGATCGAAAAATGAACAGAATTCAGTTCATAAACTAAGACACACGACTTGTAATCCCCTCCTTTTTTTTCAGGACTGGGGGTCAAACTTGAGACCTTGTGCTTGTCTGACAGACCCCAGTCCTGTAATCCATTTTATGTGAATATTTTCGGGTTCTGGACATACTATTTCTTATGCGGCAATTGGCTTTGATAAACATGTGCTTTGGATTATAAGCATGTGTACAGGACAAATTATGCTCACAAGGGCCAGCCAAATAGCTCAATAGATTAAAGTACCTACAAGCAGCCACAAGAGCCTGAGGTTGAATCTCTGGGCCTGATGTGCCGGCTCTGCCCTCGGGGCACACTGAGCCAGCAATTGAGAGTGGGTGTGGTGGTGCATGCATGTAATCCCAACTCTTGGGAGGCTGTAAACAGGTAGATCACAAGTCTGATCTAGTAGCAAGACCCTAAACACCCTGTAGAGCCTTCCTCAAAAGTACAAAAAGAAAAAAACAAAAAATTATACTCACAAACCAAACTTTTAGTGCAGAATAAAATAAAAGCTATTCTAAAGGAATAGCCCAGGGGGGCACAACGAACCTAAGAACTAAAATTCATGACTGGTGGACCAAGGAAACTCCAATTAGAGAAAGGTGGCAGAATTGTAAACGGAAGCGGTCATGACTCTGGACAGTCATCCCAAACAGGGCTGTCATCCCTTGGATTAACAATAAAATCACTGGCTCCCGAACTCCAATCACATCTAAATCAGGAAGTAGTTTGGGAACACAGACAGCAAGGAGACAACATGGAAGAGCTGGGCCTCGAAACCCAAAAGTGCTATGTGAAGGAGTCAGGGAAAAGAGGAGTACCTAGGTGACTAACCCATGGAGAAAAAAGAACAGCTGAGCTCCACCCAGAAAACTGTGGAAAGCGGGACCTTAGTCATGAAAATGAGTTAAGTGTGAGGCACAGAAAGAACTGCATTGTGATACTATCTATATTCCGAGTCTCATCAAGCAGCTTCCACTCCCACCAAGAAAAGTTCACAAAGTCACTGTCAAAGGTCTCGGGTCCCCAAAGTCATCAAAATGCTGTTGGGTGAGATGATGAACTGTCCGTGGCTTCAACCCTCCCATCTCTCACCATCAGGGACCACAAAAAGTAACATGTTCAATGACTCTTTCAGTAAACCTGCTCTCTTGAGCTGATGCTTCCCACCTCTGAGACCTCCAGCACAACCTCCTCCCCAGAACTCCAGATCGGAGTGTCCTGTGCCTACGTGCTGCCGCCACCTGCGGGACACCTTAATGTCTGAGGCCCCTGAAAGATGGTTCCTGCTCTCACTAACCCACTTTTGTTCTTCTAGAGGCTCAGGAAAAGACAGCTCAATAGCACGTCATGCCTCATATTTACAAGCAAATGTAAATCAGCGGAAAGCCCTGCTGGCTTCATCCTCACAATTCTCTCCAGAACCGAATCACTGCCCGAGTTCTCCACCTCGGCATCCTCCGGTCCCGCCACGCCCGCCCGGGGCTCCCAGCCGCCAGGTCGCCGGCCCGGTCAGCGGTGCGTCCTCCGCGCGGACCCGGGGGCGCTCTCACCTGAGGTCCCTTCCTGCGGGGCGCGGACGGCTCTCGGGGCGTCCTGAGGGCGGCCTCCCGCCTGCGAGCCCGGCCTGGAGCAGCCGGGACCAGCGAGGCGGGCCGCAGGGCGCGCAGGCGAGGGCGCAGAAGGCCGCACGCACCTCAGGCGGAGGCGGAGACTTCCCGCAGCGGGCACCGCCGGCCTCTTTGCTCCAGGGACACCGTCTCCACTCGCTCCTTGCTGCGCGGATCAAGTCTGGAAGCCCAACAGCCTGGCCCACCACTCCGACCGCCGGGCCGCGGCGCCAGCAAGATGTCCGAGGAGCGGGCGGTCCCGGAAGTCCCGCCCACGGCGCGCGCAGGGCCTTCTGGGTAGCGTAGTTCTCGCAGGCGCTCGGCCTGCACTGCGCAGGCGCCTGCCTGCTGCAAGGCCCGGCCCGCCTGCTGTCCTGGTGCTGCACTGTGGCTTGCGCATTCCTGCAGTCGTTCGGGGGCGCCGGGCTGACAGACGCACTTAGCTGGCCAGGGCTGAGAATGAAGTTAGATCCCGCGCCCTGCAGGTGTCTCGTCTAATTGTTCTTTTGGGCCCAACGGGCTTTCCCCTTGGGGCTGTACTGGCTCTGAGCAGCTCTTTCTTAGCGGGCAGAAAGTGGGTCCCCGCGCTGGGCAAACATCTCTTTTTTTTTGTGGAGTTTGGTGCAGTACACAACCTGTAAAACTGCACGAGGGATCGTTGCTGGCTGTGCCCTGCCCTGTTTCACCTGTTTACCAGGCCAAATAGCCAGACCTGTGGCCTTCTGCATAGGAAACCATAAAACAATGACTTCAGAGACCACCCAACTACCGCTGCATGCGGGGAGGGGGCCCTACTGTCAGATAGTCACCATCCACGTGGCCCTCAGCTCAGCCACTGACTACTCTGTCTAGTACCAGTATGAAGCTAAGTACTGTTTCTGGCTGCACGGCAGCAGCCATTTGTTGTGTGGCAGGTCTGGGGCTCGACCTATCTACACACCAGGCATGTGCCAGTATTCATCGCAGAATCTGCCTATAGGGGTTTTCTTTGATTCCTTGAGTAACTGCAACAATGGAGTATAAAGAACGTCTATATATTCCACCCATCCTAACATCTAGTATAACTCAGAAAAAAGGGAAACTGCTCTGTATTCTCATGCTCTCTGTTAGGCCAACATTGGCACTTAAATGACCTCTGTCTTAGGCACAGACATCTGTGAGGCAACCACCTGGCCACTGGGTAGATAGCTCGCACCTTTACAGAGACCTCCTGGTGCCTGACACACAGATCAACAAAGCAAAATATGCAGCCGCTACCTGATTCTCTATGAGGAATAGAGGACCTTCTCCCCATCCTATAATTGTGAATAAAATCCTAAAGGCATGCACAGTAGTTCTGTGTGCTGACACAAATCCCAGCAAAGCCCTCAACTGGACATTGCATGAATGTCCAGTCAATGGAGGTGCCTGGGTCAGCCACCTGCAGGGTTCATGCCAGATGACCAGCCTACTTTGCCACCCCAAACGTCTGCTCAGCACCTCTTCTGCCTGGTATGGTTGGCATTCTTTGTATGATCCACCTGCTTAGCATCTTTGACCTATTTCAAGCTATACTCTTTTTACTCAGATTATACAAGAGTACAAGTCCTGGGATAAATGCGTTTTTTAAAAATGCCCTTCAATAGTCCCTGGAAATCCTATGAAAGTTTTGAGTTGTTTCATTGCAGTAGAGGGAGGACACCGATATCTTATGTACAGCAGCCTCTGATATTGCCTCTATACTGCCTGACCAGACAACTCTCAAAAACTTGACAGAGTCCAGCTCCGTGGACCCTGAGCTATCCAATGGCTCATTCACATGGTGCCAGGCACCACTTGAAACCACCTGCAGTGTGCTCCAGACATGCAAGAGAATCACAGGGTAACATGACATCATCAAGACAGCGAATAACCACACGTCTTGCTGGGCTAGTCATGCAGCCAAGCCCTCTGCCCTCAGCCAGTTGTACGTAGTAGGGTTGTACAAGTTGCCCTGTGAAAACACAGTGAACATTCATTGCCTTTCTTCTATGAAGGTGAAGTGTCCTTGGCTCTCAGGAACTCTGTCTAGAAAGAACACCGCTGTTTCTTGTCTTAGCCCCTAGAGGATGTCCATGCTAAGCATGTTCTCAGGTAACAGTGTGATGTGATGGTATAGGCTCAAGGAGGCAGACAGGATACACCCAGAATCACACTCACTGGTTTTACTTTGATGGAAAAAATAATTCTTTAAGTTGTGATGTCAAATATTTTTTCCAAGCAATGAGAAAGTGACTAACACAGGGCCCTCTTCTTTGAACTGCTTGTTTAACCAGCTTCTCATCATGGAATCATATGTATTAATTGTGTCTGTTATTTTCCATGTTTCATGGGGTTTCTACACCTTGGGAATCTTGTTTAGGTGGGAGAGAGACTGCCGCTTCATAGACTAGCTAATTGTACAATGTAGTCAATGACTTAGTTGGGAGCATATCTCTCATAGGTGAGCTCCCCATCCCCTTCACCTCAATCTTACACACCAAAGGCAATGTTGTGCATGGCCTAGATCAACCCAGGACCAGGCCTCAGGCAACTAAACTCCACTTCTGGAACCAAAAGCCCTTTGGACCTACTCAAATTAGCCACTCTGCAGTTGTCTGCTGTGCTCTGCTTGTCTCATCATCATTATATATTAAATAATATCAGTTTGGAGAGACAGTGAAAGAGGTCATTTAGAGCTGCCAGAGAGTAAACATAAGCAGGGATTCTAAAATTGTATATTTATTCACTAAGCACATAAATCATACAGACTTCTTTGTAGTTCTTAAAACAATAATTATGGTAAATATTTAGTTTCAGTGCAAAAATTAGGAGCAGAAAACTAGTTTTTAAATCTGTATTTATTTGTTTATTAGGTACGGGTCTCACTACGCAGCTCAGACTCACAGTGACCCTCCCATCTCAGCCTCTCCAGCACTGGGATTTCAGGCATGCGCCATCACATCCAGTGTCACTGCCTGCACGACGTGCCCAGAAAACCAGGGTAACAAAATGAAAATACATATAAATGTACACTTTATGCAATGTAAAATTCACAAAATAATTTTAAAAATCAGCAGATTATTTCACATATGCCTGTAATCCAGCTACTGGGGAAACAGAGGCAAGAGAATTACAAATTTGAGGCCAGCCTAGGAAGCATTAAGAAAGGCTACCTGAATTAGAATTATAATGGTTTGAGGTTGTAGCTCCATGGCAGAACACTTGTCTAGCATGCACATAGCCCTGACTTCTAGGGCAAGTATCATAAAGCTATTTAATAATTGTAATGTAAGTCCATGAAATTTCTATGCATCCTTGTGAATAGTGGACCATTATTTTTTCACTACAAAATGGTCCTTCATTTATATTCCCCTTTTTTATTTACTTTTGTCAGAGATGTGTATTCCATTGCCATTCATACACTGTAGGTGTATGAATTCAGCAAAGTAATCCAACACAGTCCAGTAGTCTACTATAGTAGTGGGTTACCTGCATGACTGGCAAGGCCAGAAGTTGTTGACTTGAGGCTTTCACAGCTCAGAATATTAATATGGCTTTATGTTTTCTATCTCATTTTTATACTTTTCTGCTGGATGATTAAGACCAAGATAAAGCAAGACCGATATAACAAGAAATGTAGTTTTTTGTCTGACAAGGTCAGTGAAATCCCCTCAGGATTTACCCTGAAACCCTGTACCGCAGTTTGTAGATCTTTTGTCAGTGTCAGCCAAGTGGATGAGTCACAGCCATTGCTTGGCCAGTGTGCTCTCTGTGAATGTTCATCTCCATGTGACTCTCCTCAGGCACACTCTACATCATCGATCACTTTCCTCTGTGGCCCCATAATCTCCTTGATCAGAAAATTTGGGACATCACTGAGTTACAGGATGTTACAGTACAAGTTTTCCTATGTCCTGAGTCCTCACTGACCTTGAAGGGCTAGGGCCAAAATGTTGGCCATTCTTGTACCCTTTTTTTCTCTAATTTTTTAGTCTGCAAACTTAAGTTGTTAACCCTCCAGAAGAGAAGCTTAATGATATTATTATCCTAAAATATAGGCTGTTGAGCTTAACATCAGTATCTGTCTGAATATCAAATGCCTTAGATATAACATAGAACAGGTATTTTCCATCAGTCGTTGATATGCTAAACTTTACATCCATATAGAATGTGAAAAAAAATTAAATTAAAAAATAAGTAAAAAAATAAAAATAAGTACATGTTTTTACACAGAAATTTAGAAATCTAACCATATACAACATTGTAGCAGGACAGTTCTATGACATTTTTTTCTTGTCTCTTCTTTTCTTTTTTCCATAATTTTATTGAGAAACAAATAGCAATGAGACTGTTTCAAACCAAATTGATAGGACAGTTTCAATAATTAACACATTGCATACATTCTTCCTAGTGATTAATTGCTGTACAAGCTGTGGACATGATATCCTATTTACAAACACTATTAGAACAAATCCCTCTATTCATTACGAGAATGTAACTATATATCTATCCTAACCATTTTGAATACAAAGATACAAAATGGACATTCATCTGTATCCCCTTTTCTTGTTTAGTTCTGTTATTTGAATATTATAGGTGTGTTAACTCAGTAAAATATTCTAAAAGAGTCCAGTAGTCCATAATAGTATTGGGGCTTCCACTTGACTGGCAATGTCAGAAATTGTTGAACTGACACCATGGCTTTACTTCTTGTATACTTTTTATACTTTTCTACTGGATGGTTAAGACCAAGGTAAAGCAGGACCTGTGCAACAAGAGTTGTAGCTTTTAAGTCTGATAAGGTCAGTGAAATCCCCTCAGGATTTATCCTGAGATCCTGTACCTCAGATTGTAGAACCTTTGTCAGTGTCAGCCATGTGGATGAGTCACGGCCATTGCCTGACCAAAGTGCTCTCTGTGAAAGCCTGAGAGAATGTTTTCTGTCCATGTGACTCTCCTTAGGCACACTCTACATCATCGATCACTTTCCTCTTTGGCCCCATAATCTCCTTGATCAGAAAATTTGGGACACTACCGAGTTACATGACATTATAGTACAAGTTCTCATATGTCCTGAGTCTTAATTGACCTTGGAAGACTAGGGCCAAAATGTTGGCTTTCCTTGCAGCCCTCCTTTTTCTCTAACTTTGGTCTACACATGTAGGTTGTTAACCTTCCAGAAGAGAAGTTTATTGTTATTACCATACAACCTAGGCTGTTAAGCTTACCCTCACTATCTGTATGAATATCAAACATCTTAGGCACAACATGGAACAGGTATTTTTCATCAAGTATTGATATGTTGAACTTTAAGTCCCTGCAGAATATGATGAAAAAACATTTAAAAAATTAAAATATATTTTAAAAATAGGCATAAAGAATTATATAATTCTTATGTTTACACATAAGTCCAGAAATCTAACCATATACAACTTTGTAGCAGGACAGTCTCACAACGTTCCTTTTCTTGTCTCCTGCCCACACCCACATGAGCATTTGTTATTGGCTGACTTCTTGGTGATGGCCATTCTTTCTGGGGTAAGATGAAATTTCAATGTTGTTTTAATTTGGATCTTTCAATGATAAGTGATGCCTTTGTGATAAGGGGAATAACAGGAGGTGTAAAAAGAAAGAAAGGGAAGATAAAATGGACTTAAAGAAAGTTAAAAGAAAGCATAGACAAAGCTTTTGTAAATGGTGAATGGAAGAAGGAGTTAAGGTAGAGGAGTTGGAAAAAAAGAATTGTGATAGATAATGTGCAGGTCTAATATCGCCATGATGAATACGATCATTACATATGGCAAAACTACACTAAAATTTAAACATTTGAAATTAAAAATATTTTAAAATACTAAAATACCTTCACATATTAAAAATGTGTCTAAAGATACTTTACAATCTGTGTTAAAAGAACTCTATGAATTGGAACAATAATCATTTCAAATAAATCTTTCTTTTTCTAATTTCTTTAGGAATTTTTATCAGAATCATGGGATGCATGTAGCCTGCTATCTCACGGAGTGAGTGAGGTTGAGCTTTTGCTACGTATGAAAGCTTGGGTTTTCTTTTTCAGCACAGTGATGATTTTATCGCAGTAGCTTTGCAGTATAATTTCAAGTCAGGGACTGTAACGCCTCTTGCCTTTCCTTTGTTGTCCAAGATCACGTTTGCTATTCTCGGTCTCTTCTGGTTCCAAACGAATTTTAGGAATGTTTTCTCTAGATCTATGAGAGAACATAGATTTAGAAGGAAGGAAGTGGAGCCTGGGCTGGAGTAAGAAGAAATGACAGAGGTTGCGATCACGTTTTTTCTTCAGTGTGGACTCCACTTGGCCTGTGTCACGCACACACTGTCTGGAGAATCTGGTCTGGGTGGCTTTGTGACTCTGGTGGTGTATGCGTCCTGGTATTGCGTAGGTCACTTACAGCATTTACTCCCCTTTCAAAACCAATGTACCGCATGAGTGTATGTTCTATTTTAAAAAAAAAGCACTGTCGCTTTCGTTTAAACATCCTGATTCCCAGTTAACTGGATTTGCATACAAGTTATTATGCAGAATTCATAGAAGAAGACCCAATGTGCCTACATCTTCACTCTTCCCACACATATATTCATTCGGTGAAAGGC
>NW_004524955.1:215464-225373 GCF_000260255.1 Octodon degus
ATCTCAATATGTAAGATCTTTTACCTATAATAAATTTATTCTCTTTTCTCCATTCTATCATGGCTTCCACTTCCTACTCTCACATCTCTATCCCTATTCCTGCATTCCATGTTATCAGTTTTATGGAACCTGTGTGTAGCTTCCCCATGAGGTTTTCCTTAATTTTTCATATGAATTTACATACATAGGGCTGGGGAGATAGCTCAGTAGAATAAGTGTTTGCCTAGCAATTGCAGGGTCCTGAGTTCAATCCCTGGTACTGCAAAAAAAAAATTACATACATATCTCATCATTGTTTAATGAAAATTATTTTATCTATATTATTGCTTTAATAATTTTCCTTTCTTTCTATTTCAAATAGTTTAAAGGATGAATTATCTTAGGTCTTCAGTCACAAGTTGTCCCTCCTATAGAGTCTGTTAATAATTTCAAGCCATCTGAATATAAGAATTTTCACACATCATTATAAATGGTTTCATTTATTCTAAGAAATTGAGTTCCCTGAGTGAAATAACTCGTAGATGTCTAAATGTATATTCATAAGGGATACTCACATAATGCTTCCATAGAAAGTTGACATGATTGATGAGTTGTAGTTTTTCTCGTTCCACCTACAAAATATATGAGATCATGTAAGGGCTTGTTCCCGTGGAATATTAGTGTTCCCCTAAGTATTTATAAGAGGTTAGGAAAAAACTGATTGATTTTTCTGTTCTCATTTAGAATGAATTTTCTATGCCATTTCAGCTATGCCTCTGCCTGTATTCATTTTCATGCTGGTATTTGAAGATTTTGCAGATGATTGTAACTCTTCCATAGTGAACATTTTTAACAACATAGAGAAAAATGAGTGGGATTGATGTCTTTTGGGGTGTGTCCTGCAGGAACAGCACTTAAACCTCTACACCTAATGGCCATGTCAGAGTCAGAGGTTCTCTGCACCATGAGGCTGCAAGAAATGGCAGAGTGTGTGGCCGACTTTTGAAGTATCTGAACCTGGTTGGTGGTGAGTCATGGATGTGGATGGTCTCTCGAGTGGGAGGAGACTCCAGGTAAAGTTCTTGGAAGAAAGAGGAGGCAGAAAAGAACCAGGTCCTGCTTTCAGAATGTTCTCTACTAGACCCTTTTCATATCATGTGAACTTCAAATACATGTATGATAGGAAAAGTATCCTAGGAGATGTTTCGTACTTTTTCTTTTGATAACCAAATTGCATCTAAAACTCATAAGGTGCAATGTTAAGCCATGCAATTGTATATAAAAGATGAGCAAGGCAATGATCCTGAGAATATTCAGAAGATTCTTTAATCTAGCAGTTAATTGGAAAGATTCTCACCCTGACTAACTATATATACTGATACCTGGGAACTAAGCTACTGCACTGCAGATGGTAATTTGTAACAGTTGTTTCATGTTGGAAGTGCCTGTCATTGTGGTATTCTGAATATGGGCGGCTTGTCATGACATGCCAGTTACTGCTAAGATGTCTCTTGGGTAGACGGATGTTCAAGAAGAAAGGGGTGGTGAATGAAAGCAAGAGACAGGAAAAGGAATATTATGGGACTGTCCTGCTTCAAGGTTGTATATGGTGAGATTTTTGGACTTATGTGCAAACATGAGAAGCATAGAATTCTTTATCCTATTTTTTAAAATATAATCTAATTTTTAAATGTTTTTATCATATTATGTAGGGACTTAAAGTTCAACATATCAATACTTGATGAAAAATACCTGTTCCTTATTATGCCTAAGATGTTTGAAATGCAGTGAGATAGTGAGGCTAAGATTGATAGCCCAAATCGTTTGATAATAACAATAAGCTTTTCTTCTGGATGGTTAACAACCTAAGTTTGCAGACCAAAATTAGAGAAAAAGGAGGGATACAAGGAAAGCCAACATTTTGGCCCTAGCCTTCTAAGGTCAAGTAAGGCTCAGGACATATGAGAACTTGTACTGTAATGTCATGTACCTCGGTAGTGTCCCAAATTTTCTGATCAAGAAGATTATGGGGCCAAAGAGGAAAGTGATCGATTACATAGAGTGGGCCTAAGGAGAGTCACATGGGGAGAAGACACTCTCTCAGGCTTTCACAGAGAGCACATTGGCCAAGCAATGGCTGTGACTCATCCACATGGCTGCACTGATAAAGGTTCTACAATCTGAGGTACAGGATCTCAGGACAAATCCTGAGGGCATTTCACTTACCTTCTCAGACCAAAAAGCTACAACTCTTGTTGCATAGGTCCTGCTTTGCCTTGGTCTTAACCATCCAGTAGAAAAGTATGAAGTCAAAATATAAGAAATAAAGCCATGCTGTTAAGTTGAGCTGTGGGGGACTCAGGTGAATAATTTCTGACATTGCCAGTTAAATAGAAGACCCCATGCTATTATGGGCTACTGGACTCTTTTAGAATATTTTGCTGAGTTTACACACCTACAATATTCAATAACGGAACTTAGAAAAAATGGGGTATACCGATGAATGTCCATTTCATATCTGTGTATTCAAAGAGGTTGAGATAGATATATAGTTGCATTCTCTTAATGAATAGAATGATTTGTTCTAATGGTGTTTGTAAATAGGATCACAAGTCCGCATCTTGCACAGCAATTAACCACTAAGAAGAATATATGCAGTGTATTATTTGTTGAAACTGTACTTCCGATTTGATTTGAAACTGTCTCATTGCTATCTGTTTATCAATAAAACTTTGAAAAAAAATTAAAAAAAATAAAACTCATAAGGTTTCCATCTCTCCATTATCCCTCTTTTTGTAGAGGGATCCCTCTTCCAGAGGGCTCCTGCCAAAAATTTCTTAGGTGGATTCTTACCAAGATCATGGAAAGCCCATTGACACTAAATCTAATGACAGCTTTCAACACCTTTAAAGCACTCATCCTAGAATTTGTCCTTGCTTTTGGTCACTTTCCTCATCTTGTAAGTGAATTATATATTTTTCCATTTTTATTTGTCATATTAAATACTAAGAGCTCATGCTTAAAATGGTTCAAGCTTCCCTTGTGCTTCACACACTATGTCTATGGGTACTTTGCAGGGGCCTACAGAATCATGAGTTTCACAAATGATGAGAAAAAATTATGACCAAAGCACTGAATTCACTGGCATTTCATCGCTTGTTTTTCAGTGTCTCAAGCTTCTACTATTTTCTTCTTCCTTCTGGTGAGACATGGTCTGTCACTTTCCATGCCTGACAGAAAAGTTTTGTTCGTGTTGGCTTCTTGCATAAACTTGAGAAAGAATTGTTAATTGCCAGTCTTGGGTAATTAGGAAGGAAAAGATTTCAAAGTCATTATCAATTCCCTGAGAAGACACTGTTCATTCTGCACCAGTTGACTGGATAATCTCGGCTCTGGAGGGAAATGAGCTTAAACAATTTCAAATTATCTCTCAGGATTTTGCTGCATCCCCGTAACTCATCCTCTGTGTTCCTCTTTGTCTACCCTCCTGTCAAAAGTCAACAGGTACTTTACTATATACCTATCTGGTCAAACAATTTCAAAAGGAAAGACCTCAATATGTGACTGATGTGATGAAAGTGATTCTCCTATACCAACATGGCCCTCTGACATCAGCTCAACACCAAGAGGAAGGACATTTTCCACAACAGAGGGCAACTTATGAAGTGTCAGGTAAGAAAGGACACGTCTATCTGTGATCTCTCCTTCTCCTTCTCCTTCTCCTTGTCATTCATGGACTATCAAAGGATTTCACGTGGTAGTGAGAGATATGCAATGCAGACCTGAGCTATGAGTGCCTTACAAGGTCCTGTAGTTGCACAGAACTATAGGCTCTATTGCAGGAAGGAGAGGAGTCACGCATGGCTATGCTCAGTGACAGACTGTGCAGCCACAGAGTATGGGAATGAATATGGTTGGAGCGTGAACATTTATTACTCTGACAGTGACCATGGAATGTGATTAATTGATAATGATTGACTGTCTATGGGCATTCCTCGTCCTAGTACTGTCCCTCCTTCTTAGAGGAAGAGAAGCAGTCCTCAAGGGAGAAATGATTTCCTGAGAGCAGGTTACAGGAAACAAAACCTTGGTGTCTTCAGCAGGCATACGATTCAAGCATATTTTGCAATGAGACTCTCTGTCATACTGATTATTTTCCAGTCCATTCCTCTAGTCTACTTATCAAAATTGTGCTCCTTCATTTTTCCAAACTCATAGGTTCTCCATGTCTTTCAGGATACCATTTCATGGTGTTTGGTGAAGAGTCACAATTTGAGTATGTGTATGTGTATATGTATGTGTGTTTGTTTGTATATTTGCTCATATTACTAAAAAAGAATATACTTAGAGGTACTGTTATAAATTACACTCAGTAAAACAGGGTAGAAGAAATTAAAAGATTACAGAAACACAACATAATATTTTTTAAAATGATTAGCCTCTAAATTGACATAGTATTATGTTAAGGAAACACTTGAAAAATTGGAGGCTGAAACATCCTCACTGAAATTTGCATTATAAGATTTCATTCTTTGTGTCTAGAGTCAAACAAATTGTCACATGTGTGGGTAATGTCTAACACTCATTTGTTTAGTACCACCACAAGAAACTTTCACACACCTGAATAATCAGAAAAAAGATGTTTATTTTAACACTCTCAATGTGTTTATCTCTGTCTAGAGAAACAAACTCTCCCATCTCTCAATGGTGGAGAATTTTCAAAATATATTTCCCATCATTGGCCATAGGTACGTTGTCAACTCTCTCTCGGAGGACTCTGAACTTTGTCAACAGACCATATGTCACCAGAAATATAAAATTTAAGCACATAAATTTTATGCAGTGTTAACAAATGGTAAGATATATTCTTTCTGTTTGATATGTCATTATTTTTTAAATTAATTTTAGTCCTGTTTCACAGTTCAAATTTACTGATCTTTCATAACATGTAAATGTAGAAATTCAGAAATGGCAGGACAGCCCACAAGACTAGTCCTGATATTAAACTGTCCTTGTATAACCCTTGAAGTCTTTGCAGACGTGGTTCTACCAAAGCCAAGTGTTCAATCACCAAACAGCATTTAAGTAGAGTTTATCGTTGTTGCAGGAGTGTATATTTCTTGTTATTGCTAGTGCTATCACTACACATATTTAGGAACGTTTTACTAAAAGTACCTTTTTTGTACTTTTAATATATCTTTAGGTGTTATGTTGTTATATAACCGATATTCTCATACATGATTTAAATGTCATTAATTCAAGTAAATGTAAATGGAAGGCAAATGATTAATATACAAAATATCATTCAATATTTAATACTTAAATGCTGTGAAGGATTTTCTATTTTACTTTCTATGCCATAACAGTGTTGACTAGGTTCAGGCTTTCTAATAACTACTGTGAAGTTTTTGTATATTTGCTCCAAATTAAATAAAACTGACTCTTCAAATTCATCACACTCATATGGGACTGAATTTACATTAAATACTAAAGTTTCCTTATGAAAATTATTCTATTTTAACTATAAAACTGGTAATCTATGTAGTAATACACATGCATAATGTCACACAAATGCACACAATAATTACTTAGTCACCCAATAATACTTGAGTAAAAGACTGGAGAAGTATATTTTAACAAAAGCAGAACAAAATATCATATTGTACAAGCATAACATAAACACAGATAAAGCATTGAAAACTGCAACTACCAAAGAAAATACACTGTTGTAGTTGAATATTGAAAAAAATACAAGGAATAAAGTTCTGAGGAAAACGTGGGAGTGGAAATAATAGTAGCAAATAATGAACTTAAAATTGTTTAAGGAAACACACCTGGACTTCTCCTACCAAATTTTGTTGACTCTGAATGAAATTATTTTTCTGATAACAGGATGTCACCCCATGGCCTGGCAATCAGAATCATCTTCGTTGCTCAGACAGGAGTTGGAATGCTGGGAAATATCTTGCTCCTTTATTGTTATATCTTCATTCCCCACACTCAACGGAGGCTAAAACAAACAGATCTGATTATCAAAAATTTAATTTTGGCCAACTGGTTTGTTCTTCTCTCCAGAGGAATTCCTCACACAATGGTAGTCTTGGGGCTGCAATATTCTATGGGCAATACTGGGTGCAAATTGGTCTTCTATCTTCATAGGGTGGCCCGGGGTGTGACTCTTGGTACTATTTGTATCTTGAGTGGCTGCCAGGCCATCACAATCAGTGCTAGCCATCACAGCTGGGTGAAAGTCAAGGCCAAAGACCCCAAGTACATGGCATTTTCCATTACATTCTGCTGGATTCTTCACATGCTGGTAAACAGCGGTGTCCCTGTGTACATTACAGGTGCCAGGAGAAGCAGCAACAGCACACTCTATAAACACTATGGGTATTGTTCCAGTATAACTAGTGAGCAAATGGAAAACTTAGTGTATTCTATGATCATGTCTTCCATTGATGTGCTGTCTTTGGGGTTTATGGTGTCGGCCAGCATCTTCATGATGCTCGTTTTGTACAGACATAAGCAGAGTGTTCTACACATTCACAGCAAGAACTTCTCTTCCAAATTCTCTGCTGAGACCAGAGCCACCCAGACCATCTTCATTCTACTAATCACATTTTTTTCTCTATACATCCTATCTTCATTCTTTACCTTTTATCTGTCTTACTCTGATCAACCCAGTCCAGGGCTGATGAACATCAGTGCGCTCTTAGCGGCCAGCTTCTCCTGCGTAAGTCCATTCGTGATCATCACCAGGGACTCACACTTCTCTAGGCTGTTTTGTATGCTATGCTGCCCAAAGATGAACAATTTCTGTAAGCTAATCATGGATGTAGGTGGCATATCGGTGAGGTCTTGGTTGGTTGCCAGCAGGGCAACATGGGATGGGTGCATTACACATGAGAAACATTCCATGTCAAAGCTTGGCAAGCTTCACAAGCAGAACCCAGCGAGCAGCATACAACAAATGACAAGCAAAAAGCAACACTGCTGAGGGTTCTAAGTCTTTAGCTGGAAACATGCATGACATTGCCATGGGATCCAGGCTGTCAGCTGATGTATTTGAGTCTTTCATGCATGGATAAGCTTTCAGTCTTCTGAATTTGAGCTTGTAGTAATACAAATAATCCTATTAATAATAATCCTCTCTGACATTTAAAATTTATTCAGGCTCCCCGCCTTTAGGGTAGGTAGCACCCACCCCATGGTGCTACACCACACCTTGAATTACTCCCAGCATCGCATCCTTGGTCCCAGCAGCTCACACTCTCCATCAAGGCACCTTCGAAGAGCGCCCGGAGGCCTTTGGATGGATCTGCAGATACAAGGCACAGTCGCCATAATGTGTTTCTGAAGACTGTTTGTTTCTAAAGGTTTCTGTTTCCTTCAATATGTTAAATCGGAGACTATTGATCCAGACATATTGTAGACTCAGTCAGACAAATAAAAACTCAATTCCATAAATTCTTCCTAGCTTCCCCAAAAGACATACATTAAACAAGGCTTCCTTTTTCCTATTTTGCAGCACATACTTCTATCACGGAGCAGACCAGAACTTGGGATCTTTCACATGGCTTTGTACTCATATTCTTATATAACCCTGCTTTATGACATCCTGTATGTAATCACTCCCCTCTTTAAATCTTTATTTGACATTCAAAGATATTAAAGTCTCCCTGTCACTTTCACTCATTCGTTAGTGTGGTGCATTAACTATTGGTCAACTTGCAATACTCAAGTGAACCTAATTAGTACAGTTCTAGTTGTGGAAGGCCTACCTGAGGATTAGTTTGGGTTTTTTGGTTTTTGGGTGTTTTTTTTTTTTTAGTTATTTATTTTTTTTTGTGGAACAAGGACTTGAACTCAGGACCTCGTGCTGCTAGGCAAGTGCTTATTCTGACCATCTCCCCGGCCCTACCTGAGGACTGTTGCTGACAGCATAAATGAAGAACTGGAATGGAATATAGAGTGCTGCTCACATTCCTGGAGAAGCCCATCACACTGGATTGCCTGATGTAAACTCAACAGTTTTGAGTTTACATCAGGAGGAACATATATTTTCACTGTTGCTGACAATGCTAGTGGTTCTCCTTTGAGTACTCTGGTCCTTACCTTGAGCATTGGTTACTGGCTTCAGTGCAGATCCCTCAGCCTGGTGGCACTCAGTGTTCATCCCTTACACATACACTTTCTCCCATCTGCCACTGACTTTTGGGAATTCCTAGTGCAGATGTTAATGCACACTTTCATGAGGCATCGGGGTGTGGTCTAGGCCTCCAGCTGGATTCATGGAGAACAATGCTGAGGCTCTAATCCTTCTCCTGGAAACATGCAGGACATTGCCGTGGGATCCAGCCACTCAGCTACTATATTTGAATCTTTCATGCATGGGTAGATCGCTTATAAATAATCCCATTAATTATGTGTCGTATTAAATCTCTTTACTGGTAAACTCTGAATAAATTAGATACATGTACAAAATGACCTGCAAACAACCTGAGACTCTTTCCTCAGTCTGACTCATGTTAGTGTCTGACGTGACATTTGGAATATGTTTATACCAAGCCTTTTCCCCTGGTTTCATTCAGACATGTCATACATCGCTGTTGATATGAGACAGCTATTATTGATTTCAAAGTTCTTTCCGGTCTCTAAATTGAGCTCGAGTGAACTGGAAACCCAATTGCACCTGGAGGGGATCATCCTTTAACGACACATTTTGAGGTACGAGATGGCATCACAGTTGGTTTTTTTGTTTGTTTGTTTGTTTGTTTGTTTGTTTTGGTTTGGTTTGGTTTTTTGATAGTCCATCGGATTTAGGAATGAGATGCTGCTTATTAATACAATCCAAGCAGGAGTCACATAGATATGTCCCAGAAATATTTTCTCAATTCTCATAGTGTAGAAGTTGGATTTAAGAACTTGATTCTTGTTTTGATTCTTTTATTTGTTGTTTTTTAATTTTAATTTTTTAAAATTTTATATTTTTTCATTTTGATGAGAAAAATGATGAAATAGCGATGAAACAGTTTCAAAGTAGGTTAGTAGGGAAGCTCAATTGATTAAATGTGTGCAGGTGGGACTAGGGCTCAGTGCACACAGAAACAAGCTGCCTCAGTCCTGAGATATACATCCTGTCTGGTTAAGGTCAGCTACTAGCAGCTAGGCAACATTGTGTCACGTGATACTCACTTTGCAAAAGCATAAATAAAGGACTGTTTTGTCGTGGAAAAAGAAAAAGAAAAAATTATATATACATATGTACGTATGTATATACAAGACAGGGTAGATATAAAGCTACTTTCTTTAGTTTTTTGAGAAGAAAGTTTTATACTAACATTGTTTAGGCAAAATATCACATCTGCATCTTATCCTCTCAATAACTACTAAAAAGACAACAATATGCAATGTATCAGTTACCGGTTTTGATTCTTTTGGGTGAATTCAGTGTATTTTTCCAGATGAACAAAATCAACAAATAATCATGTATAATTATGCACAGAGATTTATTAGACTTACAGTGTGAGAGACAGGAGAAGTCACACAACCAGAGGAGCCAGTAACTCTTCAGTGAAAGAACAAGGAACCTGCAGCATAAAAGGGAGGACATAACTGGTGAAGCTGTCCAACATGAAAGGCCTGGAATCTCAGGGGAGATTAGTCAGGGTGAGCCTGCCTGGGAAGAAGGTGCTCGATATCTGTACAACAAGGCTGAGATGCAAGTGCAGCGGTAGGCACACTCTAACACCTCCGGTTCTCAATGAAAGTGATCACATTTACCCATAATTCACTATCCTGCTCATCTGCGCTACAAGGTCCTTGTACTGAGTCACTGTATTCAGGGATGCGGCTTCACCCTTCAGTTTTCCAGTCTACAGGTTATCCATGAAAATGCACACTAAGAACTTGGCTTTATTAATCTACTAA
>NW_004524955.1:230171-235051 GCF_000260255.1 Octodon degus
CAGCATAGCAGATGTGCTTAGGATACTCCATCCTCCATCAGGCTGCAGGCCCATCCCCGTGAAGAACATGCTGGACTGAGGGCTAGTGGTGGAACCCTGAGGCCTGCCCACTGAGCAGGCCATAGCAGGTGGACTAGGCTCACCATACACGGCTAGAAGTCTGCTTGCTTGGCCCGTGCTTAAACTCTTCACTGCCACCACAGCCACACCATTCTTGATCCACTGAGAGTACCAGCTAATGAAACAGCCTGACTGCTGTTCACATAATGAATCCTGCCCAAGAAGAAAGCAATACTGCAGCCATCTCGTATTGGGTGCACTTGCATGACATGCACAACCATCAGTAAAAAAACAAATGCATTGTCTTTTTCTGTCTGTTGACCATGGGGTACAAGCGCAAACATCACGCCTGCACGGTGGAGATAGAAGCACTGTAGAAGAGATAAGAAGTATGAACAAGTGGGACAAATCGTCATGGAATTTACCTGAATCCTGAGGCCTGCTCAGGCCTGATCAAGCCATTCCACTTCCACTGAAAAGTGGATTATTGCTATACATCCAACTTTATGACTCAGCCTGGCAGGTAGTACTTGTGTCGTGATGGACAGCTCAAATAGTTCCATAATCTGGTGTTCCAATGTCATACACTCACTTTCCTCTTCAGCCCAGCACCTGGATAGGATCTTCTCTCAAAGTGAGAATAGTTGTCTGAAGGTGAAGGCTAATTCTTCTTGCAAAATCCTAAATCTTTTCTGTGGTTTACCCATGGGCACTGCTCTATGCATGAGGCGGCATTTTTTTCTTGTGGTACAGCGACAGAACTCATCATCTTGCCCTTGCCAGGCAGGGGTGAAGCCACTGAGCAATTCACAGTCCCTGAAGCAGCATTCTTATTGGGACTGGTGCCCACAACCAGTAGAAGAGGCAGCAAAGTGACATTTTAAATTTTTTTAAGAGTAAAAACAAAAGCAAGAAAAACAAAAATGAAGAGAGAAACAGGGTAATATGTAATAATATATAAGTTATATATTTTCAAAATAAGAATAGCTGATTAACTTGATTGATAGTACCTATTTTTATCATCAAATCTGTTGCTCAGATTAACAGATATAGTTATGCAACATGGGACATATGATTAAATATTACCATGTGCTTTCTAGAAAACTTAAATTTTTGTTCTTGTCTTTTCTTTGATTACCTTTTAAAAATTACTTTCAAGAGAGTATAGTAAGAATTAATGTGACATTAGAAATGGTACACATTTAGAAGGCCAAGAAGACATGTACTTCAATGATTTTAGTACTACATATTGCTGTTCTCAACGTAGTTGCTTAGTTCACAGATACCAGCATAGAGAGTGAGTCAAGGTGTGAATTCTACTTATTAACAGCTATTTTGAAGAAAGTTATGGAAATTCTTACGACAATTGCCTTAACCATCTTGCATATATATGGTTGGTTTTGCACCTTCTTTCCTATCTTTTCTCCTTTCTCTCTCTTCATTGTTTAATCCTTAAGTTCTTAAGTTACTTTCCATTTAACTGTGTCTATTATACCAATCAGTTTTTATTTCTTCTTCTGCGTTCTTACACTAGGGAGACAATACGATATTTACACAGGTGGGTCTGGCTTGTTTAATTTACGAGTATAGTATCAGCTTACATCCACTTAGTAACGTAGGATTCGAGTCTGTTTTTCATTATAGCTGAGAAAAACTCCATTGCATAGAAATACCACATCGTTTTCATGCATTCCTCGGGTGTTGGGCATCTTGGCTGTTTCCAACATTTGACTATCACAAATTGTGCTGCTATAAACATGGGTATACATATATCATTACGTTATGATATTTCCACATCTTTGGGGAAATTTCCAGAAGGGGAATAGATAGATTGAATGGGATTTCCACTCCTACTTTTTGAGGAGTCTCCATACTGATTTCCATAATATCTGTACAAGTCTACATTCCCAAAAGCAAAGAAGGGTTCCTCTTTCCCCACAGCATCTCCAGCATTTGTTGTTGATTGTTTTCTTTTTGATAGCCATTCTTTCTGGAGTGAGATGGCATATCAATGTTGTTTTAACTTGAATTTAGAGATAGCCAGCGACGTAGAGCATTTTTTCATGTGTTTATTTGCCTCTTTTACTTTTTATTCTGAGAAGAGTGTATTAATCTCAAATGCCCATTTTCAATTTAGGTCTTTAAATTTTGGGACTCTAACAATTTTTAGCTCTTTATATATTCTAGATAGAAGAACTTTGTCTGAGTGATTATAAGTAAAGATTTCTTTCAGATGTGTGGGTTGCCTTTTCACTCTGTTGGTATTTTCTTTTGAGTGCAGAAACTTCTCAATAAGAGGAGGTCCCAGTTGTTAATTCTTTTAAGTATTTCCCACGCAATTTGATTTTTGTTCATGAAAATTTTGCCTACCCCTATGTGTTCAAGATTCCCACCTACTTTCTCTTCCAGTAGATTTAGAGTTTCTGTTTTAATATTTAGATCTTCAATCCATTTTGATGTTAGTGCATGGTGATAGACCAGCATCTAGTTTTAGTTTTTGGCATGTAGAGAGCCTGCTTTTTCAGCACCATTTTTTAAAGAGGTTATCTTACTTCTAGTGAATATGTTTGGCTTTTTTGCCAAAGATAAGATGGCTGAGTGTGTTTGTAGTTGTATATGCATATGTTAATCTATTCCTTTGATCCTCAGGTCTATTTTTTTTTTGCCAATGCCATGGTGATTTTATCATAGTAGCTTTGAAGTATAATTTCAAGTCTGGGATTGTAATGCCTCCTTTCTTGCCTCTGTTGCCCAGGATTGTCTTTACTATTCTACATCTTTTCTGGTTCCAAGTAAATTTTAGGAATGATTTCTATAGATATGTTAGATATGTTGTTAATATTTTGACAGGGATTGCATTAAATCTGTATAATATTTTTGGGAGTTTGGCCATTTTTAGAATTTTGGTTCTTTCTATTCACGAGCAAGGGCTATCTTTCCATTTTCTGAAATCCTATTCAATCACTTTTTTAAAAAAAAATACTGTAATTTGGGGGCCGGGGATATGGCTCAGTGGAATAAGCGCTTCCCTAGTAAGCTCAAGGGCCTGAGTTCAATCCTCGGTTCTGAAAAAAAAAAAAAAACCTGTAATTTTTATTGAATAGATCTTTTACTTCTTTAGTTAGACTAATTCCTAAGTATTTCATTTCTCGTGGTGTTATTGTGAAGGATATTGTTTCCCTAATTTCTCTCTCAGTGTGTTTGTTATCTCCATGTAGGAGTGCTGTTGACTTTTGGGTATTGACTTTCTAACATGGTGTGCTACTGAATTTGTTTATTAATTCTACAATTGTGTTCATGGGACACTTTGGGTCTTCCAAGTAGAGTATCATGTCATCTCCAAATAATGATATTTTCACTTCTTGTTTACCTGTTCTTGTTGCTTTTCTCTAACTTGTCTAATGGCTCTAACTAATAATTCCAGAACTATATTGAACAGGAGTCGTGATAGAAGACATCCTTGTCTTTTACCTGATCTGAGACTAAAAGATATCAGTTTTTTGCCATTCAGAATTATGTGAGTTGTTGGATTGTCATATACGACTTTTATCCGATTGAGGTTGAGGCTATCTATTCCAATTTTCTGTAGGGCTTTGATCATGAATCTGTGTTGGACTTTATCAAAAGCATCAATTGAGATGATTATCGATCACTTTCCTCTAGGGTAGATAGACAGCTACTTTCTCTTAATTCAGAGAGAAGAAAGATTTGTACTAATAGTGTTTGGGCAGGATATCATGTCTACATCTTGTACTATGAATAACCACTACGAAGACAACAATATACAATGTATTAATTATTGTAACTGTCCTACTAATCGGTTTTGAAACTGTCTCATTGCTATTTGTTTCTCAATAAAATTAATTTAAAAAGAGATGATCACGTGGGTTTTGCATTTGGATCAACACTCTGTTGGTATAGTGTATTACCTTTACAGATTTGCTTATGTTAAACCATCCTTGCATCCCTGGTATAAATGTTACCTGGCCATGGTGTATTATCTTTTTGATGATTTGCTGTATTCTATTTGCTAGAATTTTATTGAGGATTGTTGCATCTATGTTCATGACAAAGTTAGGCTGGTAGTTCTGCTTTTTAGTTGGATCGTTTTCTGGTTTTTGTATCAGTGCAATACTTGCCTCCAGAATGATCTTGGGATTATTGCTTCCTTTTCAATTTCTTTGATGAATATTGTGATTAAACCTTCTATAAATTTCTCATAGAATTCAACTGTTTATCCATCAGGACCTGGGCTTTTCTTTGTCTGTAATTTTTTTTCTTACATTTTCAATTTCATTGGCTGATACTAGGTTGTTAAGAGTTCTTAGATCGTTTTGATTCAGCTTTGGTAATTTGTTCTTTTCTAGGAATCTGTGCAGTTCTTCCATGTCATTGATTTTATGAGAGTAAAGATTTTCAAAGTAACTTTTTTTTGGGGGGGGGAAACTAAAAAAGAATCTTTCAGTGTGCAGCACAACATCCATATCCCCTGGCCCAGGATGGGGGTTAGGGGTGGGTAAGAAGCATAGTCATGTAGCAGAGCAATCCTCAGATCCTGAGCTCTACGTATCAGGTTGGAAAAGAAAGGCTATGTTCCATAAGAGCTCTAGCAGTGTGCTCTTTCCAGGCAAGTCTTGCTCCTTTGTGCTTGGCCGCCCCTAGGATGTGATGTCCTCTGGCGTGGCTGGGGAAGGAATCCATCTCTCCACCCACAGTCTGA
The DNA here is from genome assembly GCF_000260255.1 of Octodon degus. Classification (NCBI taxonomy): domain Eukaryota; kingdom Metazoa; phylum Chordata; class Mammalia; order Rodentia; family Octodontidae; genus Octodon; species Octodon degus. The sequence continues at coordinate 234,952 of NW_004524955.1, forward strand.
GACTCTAGGTTTCTGTTGCTCCATCCTGCAGCACCCCTGAAGCCAGTGTCTGGAGGTACTGCTGCCGCAGTGGGGGCAACTGGGAATATAGCTCAAAGCC
>NW_004524955.1:235836-251947 GCF_000260255.1 Octodon degus
ACTCGCATGACTGCCCCCACAGTGCTGGAGGGAGGAAGCCCCGAAGGAGCATCAGAAGCCTGGTGGTAGAGGTGAATCAATGGTTGGAAGGGCCAGTCAGTGGGCAGCAGCGGCTCCTTAGGCACAGGCAGCATCAGGGCTGGCACTTGCTGTAGGTCCCCTCGGTATAAGGCCTGGGAAGCCAGCAGGCTGGCCCGGGCCAGTGAGCAGTGGGTCAGGTAGCAGCTTCGGACACTGGGGAGGTCCTGGCAGGCCTGAACTAGGAGAGTCCCTCGCCCGCACGCAGGGTCCTTGCTGTTTCCCAAGGATAGGTGATCAGAAAAGTCAGCTGCCTCTGGACCTCCTGATATGCTTTCTGGGAGGAACTCCAACCGGAACACACAGCTCAGCAGCAGCTCTTGGGCGAGGTACTCACTTCCTGGCAGCAGGCGGCTCAGCAGCGCCAAGGCCACGGCATGATAGAGAGCAGCACTGGTGGCTGGCACTGCCTGGAATGTTGCCTGCTGGCTCCAGGCCTGGTAATAGGCATCCAAGAACAGCAGACAGGCAGCAGGCACTGGGCCCAGGGCACGCCAAGCTTCAGGTCTTGGCAGCAACTTCAAAGTCTGCCTCAAACATGGTTCCACTAGTGGCTGGAGTCCAGCTATCTGCATCCAAGTGACTGAGGAAGGGGTGGCTAATGGGGCTTCAGCAGAGTCACTGTGAGGCTCAGGACTGCTGCCAGCTTCCAGGATCAGCTGGGTGAGGAGAGTGAACAGAGCGGCTACCCGCTGCATGGACAGGAGCTGTGGCGCGTGGGTGCTAAGCTCTGTGGGCACAGCTTGCAAGGCCTGCATGAGCACTGGGTACAGCTCCCTGTAAAGGTCACCAGCTTGGCCATAGGAGGCAGCCACGGCCCACAGACGCAGGGCCTCCATGCTCAGTGTTTCTGCTTCCTCTGGGGGCAAGGACAGCTCCTGGGGAGCCTCAGCTATGAAGCGGCACAGGCAGTTTCGAAGATCAAAACTGCTCAACAGCCGAGCAGCAATATTCCTACCAGCCAAGGCCAGGACTCGAAGTAACTTCATGACAGCAGCACAGGGTACTTTATATAGACTGGGGGTAGGCCCCACTGCTACAGGGGACCAGGTAGTGGGCAGGAACTCTTGGACTATGGTTTCTATGAGTTGTGGGCATTCTAGTACCCTTGTGGCTAACTCCAGGGAATGCCGGGCCAGGCGGGTGAGCACAGCCAAGATGTCAAGGACCACAGTGGGTGCTGGACAGGTCACCTCCAGTACATAGCACAGCCGAGGCAGCAGATTGGTAGCCAGAAGCCCCTTGATAACATCATATCGAGCGAGGTCGGGGGAGGGCGGCTTCCTTCCTCAGGGATCTTTTTTGCTCTGCCTGCTGCAGGCTCTTCATCCTCATCCTCATTTTCCTTGTCTGCCTGGCTGGGCACCAGAGGAAAGACCAAAGCTCCATGGTTCCAAGAGAAGGTGCTGTCCAGGAGCTCCTCATCTCCAGGTGCCACCAGCAAAACCCGAAGAGCTCGGATGGCAGCTGCGATGACGCCATCTACTCTGTCGTCCAGAGAGAAGCGCAGCAAGAAGAGAAAACCAGCATCCAAAAGGAGGCGTAAAACACTGCCTGTTAGGCAGTCCCCAAACTCACCAGCCTGGGCCCTGCTAGTGATCCGGGACAACACATGCAGTGCTAATACTCGCTGCTGAGACACCTGGCTTCGGGTCAGGTGGAACAGCTCCTGTAAGGAGTAGCCTGCTCTCTCCGCCTCTTCACCATGGTGGTGGAGGCCTAGATGGGTGGGTAAGTCCACATCCGGGGCCAGGAGCTCTCCCTGAAGACTGAATCGGGCCTGCATTTTCTCCTGTGTCTTCTGCCGCCGGAGTGGGGGCAGGTCCTGGGTCCAGTGGAGCTTCTCCAGCTCAACAGTATCCATGTGCAGCCATTCTTTGTGAGGGGTCATAGGCAATTTCAGAGCTGGGGCTCCTGGCTCCAGCTCACTGTCCTGCCTGGGTTCACTGGCAGACACCGACACGGTGGGCTCCTCTTGGGTCATGGGAACTGAAGGTCCTCCAGGCCTCTGCTCCTCACTGACCTTCTCTCCTGCTTGCTCATGGGTGTGGCCATGGGATCGCAAGAAGGCAATCATGCTGGGGTCAAGCTGTGCCAACAACTGTTGCTGCTCCTGCAGGATCTCCTCTGGAGCCATGGCTTGCAGTCTTGCTACATTCTCTTCGTGGATGGTCCGGACCTCCTGCTCAGCCTCCTGGCTGCTGATCCCCTTTCCTGTGATTAGATGGGGCCTCTGGAAAGTATGGCTGCTCCCCAGAAGCTGAGTGACCTCGTCCCTGGAAGTGGGTGCCTCACAGCTCACAGCACCCTCTGGTGGGCCCGGGTGAGCCATAGCTTCTGCCGTCAATGGTCCCCTGCTTTCAAACTCCCTTCTGGCTGCAATCTCCTGAGCAAAGAGGCTCCTCTTACCACATGCTGCTGGCTTCCCCTGTCTCTCCTGTGAGCAATGGAATACGGCAGGGAAAGCTACACCACTGGGAGCAGGCAGCGTCACAGCCATTGACCTTGTGTCTCATTCAATAATCTTGGTCAAGACAGCAGTGATATGCTGGTCGTGTCTGCTCAATCTCTCCTCAGTGTCCTCATCTGCAGGTAGGGATTGTCCAAGACTGGGCCTGGCTCACTTTGGGGGAGCAGGAACTGAAGCTGGGGGCAAATCTGGAAGATCATCCAGCATTACCACATCCCGATGGTCCTGCCATGGAGGCCGATCTGGGTTAGCAGTGCCACCTCTCCCACTTCCTTTCTTCACCAGCTGCACCGCTGGGGTGGCATCAGTGGCAAGAAACTGACTCTGGAAGCGCAGTAGGTCTGCCTCGGACTCTCCTGGCTTGGGACGGGACAGCATTTTGGCACTCCAAAGCTCCCTGATGAGACTCCTTCTGGCACTGTGCTCATTCACCTCTGAAGTTAATCCTCAAGCCCAGGAACCTATTCATTACGCCCACCTGGGCGCCGCCATCTTGGCCCGTATCAAAGTAACTTTTTTTTTTCCAGAAGCTGGGATTGAACTCAGACCCTTGCGCTTGCCAGGGAAGCACTTATTCTACTGAACCATATCCCTGGCCCCTCAAAGTAGCTATTGATGGTCTTCTGAATTTCCACAGGGTCTGTAATAATTTCACCCTTTCCATTCCTTAATGCTTGAATTGGAGTTTTTTTCTTTCCTCTTTGTTCAAAGGGCCTGCTCTGTTCTGCCTCCTCTTTTTGAATTTTTTGTTTGCTTGACATATTTTTTTGGAATAAGTGAGTGTTAAGGTCTCCTGCGAAGATTGTGGCATTGGATATTAGATTTTTCATGTCCATCACGATTTTTCTTATATGGTTGGGTGCCACCATGTTTGGATACAAACATATTTATGACTCTTACCTCTTTCTTTTGTATTTTCTCCTTAAACAATATGTAGTGACATTTTTTATTTCATTTGATTATGCTTGCATTGAAATTCCAATTGTCTGCAAACAGTATTGCTACACTTAATTGCTTTTTACTCCTGTATCATGTAGTATTGTTTTCCATTCTATGACTTTCAGCCTGTGAAATTTTTTGTGCATAAAGTATGTTTCTTTTATACAGCACATTGCTGGATTTTGCTTATAGTTCAATCTGCCACTGTTTCTCTTAATTGGTGAATTGAGTCTGTTTACACTTTTTTCATTTTTTTCAAGTTTATTGAGAAAGAAATAGCAATGAGACAATTTCAAAACAGGTTAGTAAGACAGTTACAATAATTAGTCCATTGCATGTTGTCTTTGTAGTAGTTATTCAGAGTACACAATGCAGACAAGATATCTTGTCTAAACACTATTAGTGGGCCAGGGAGATGGCTCAGTGGAATAAGTGCTTCCCCGGCAAGCACAAGGGCCTGAGTTCAATCCATGGTTCTGCAAAAAAAAAAAAAATCCTCTTTATGCGTGCATGCATGTGGGTGTACACTGTTACAGTCTATGTCTAGGTATCCCCTAAAGCTTCATTGTGGTCATAGGTAAGTCTTTTCTGAGGTGCTTGGATCTAGGGTGTGTACTGGTGGGATCAATAAAATGTGATGCTAGGAAAAAAAAAATAAAAAAAAAAATAAAATAAAAAATAAACACTATTAGTATAAATCTTCTCAGTGAACTAGGAGAAAGTAGCTATAGATATATATATCCTATTTTGTATATACAGATATATATATTTTTCACTACAAGATGAGCCTTCATTTATAACCCTCTTTTTTGTTTAGTTTTGTCAGAGATGGATGTTCCATTGCCATTCAAATATTGTAGGTGCGTGAATTTAGCAAGATAATCCAAATAGCCCAATAATCCATAATAGTAGTGGATTATCCATGGAACTGGCAATGTCAGAAGTTGTTGACTTCAGCCTTTTACAGGTCAGCATATTAATATGAGTCTGTTTACATTGATGGTTATAATTGAGATGTATTGACTCCCGTTTGACATGTTATTTACCTGTTGTTGGTTATCTATTGTTCTCCTGAGTTTAACTGTTTGCCTCATTTCCATTCTCATTCATGAAGTTGTGTTCATTCTGATGCCTCTGTAGAATATCTTTTAGTAGTTTGTGTAAGGTTGGTTTGGTAATCATGAATTTCTTTAGTTGTTCTTAGTCATGGAAATATTTCACTTCTCCATTATACCTTAAAGAGAGAATTGCAGGATATATCAGTCTGAGTTGGGATTTGTTTTCTTGCAAGACTTGAATTACTTTACTACATTCTCTTCTTGATTTCATGATTTGAGAATAGAAATTTACTGTTATTCTGAAGGGTGATTTTCCTTTAAGTGTGATCTGTTTATTTTCTCTAGCGGCTTTTAATATACTGTTCTTGTGCTGAATTTCTGGGATCTTGATTACTGTATGTCTGGGTGTGGTTTTAATTGAGTTGATGTTATTTGGAGTCCTGTATATCTTGGTTACCTGAATGTCAGATTGTTTTCCTATATTTGGGAAATTTTCTGCTCTTATTTCTGCCTGTATTCTTTTTATATCATTGGTATTGACTGCTTCTTTCTCATTGATGCCTATTAGTCTTATGTTGTTCATCTTTGTATCATCTTGCAGTTGTTGAATAACTTTTCCTGCATCCTATTTGTTTTTAGGAGATCTTTCCTTACCATTTAACTAGCTGTAACAGTATCTTCAAGGTCTTAAAGTCTATCTTCACTTTCATTCAGATAATTTTGCCAGCTTTTAATTGAGTTTTTAATCCCTTCAATATCTCTTTGAATCTGCTTCATGCGTTCTATTTCTTTTCTGTATTTTTCATTCAAGGTTGCATCATTTTTCTATTCTCCTCTATTCATCAGTGTCTTGTTTAGAAACACTTAGTAATTCTTTCATTATAGTTATCATTTCTTTTTTTACTTCAGAGATTTTTTTAATTTTTTATTCATTTTAATGTGAAAAAATAGCAATGAAACAGTTTCAAAACAGGTTAGTAGGGCACTTGCAATAATTAATACATTGCATATTGTTGTTTTCCTCATAGCTATTCACAGGACAAGACACAGATGAATGACACTGAAAAAAGTCTACAAGGTGCTGTACATGGTCTCAGGGTAAATCCTGAGGGGATTTGACTGGCTTTGTCAGATACAAAAGTTACATATTTAGCTATTTAGGTCTTGCTTTAACTTGGTCTTAACAATCCAGCAGAAAAGTATAACCAGAGATTATTTTTTATCTGACTTCCTCTATACCTCTCTGCAGTTGTTTCTTTACTTCAGAGGTTATTATTTCAGAGATTGCAGATGAGTGACTTCCAACTTCTTCTATACTACTGTCTCCTGTATTTGTTCTGGGTGGGCTCAGGCCTGAGAATGCATTTTACTCCTTCTTTTTGTCATTTCATATAGCGCTGCCCTCTGACCTTTGGTGTACAGATTTTTTCAGTTATTACCTAAGCACCTAGTAACATTATTACCCAAGAGAGAACATGTGTTCAGGAGAGTTAGTTTTCTATTTACAGTACTACAATTAGCAACACTCATAATGTGTAGTGAGATTTACCAATTGGCAAGTCTTTGTATCTAATGGATTTATATTTTACAATATAGAGCAAAATTATGACTGCATAGCTAAGTAGATATTAAATTGGGAATTTGTATTTAAATTAGTTCCCCTAAATTGTGTCTAGTCACCACCCCTTGATGTATCTCGCGTCTTCCAAGCAGAGTAGTTTGCCCCAATTACCTGTTGCCACCACTCTCTCTCTCAAGACAGAGAATATTCTCATGGATCTGGGTGTGTGTATCAGCTTCCTGGGTCCAGATCTACCGAGTTCGAACTCATACAGGTGGGTGTCTCTTAGGTCTGGCTGCTGTACTGCCTTCTTCCTCCTGGGTGCTGTGCTGCGGAATTCCACTCTGGCCAGTCCCAAACCAACCTTGGTGCTCTGCTAGCAGAGTGACTTCTGAAGCACTTTTTGCAAACTGAGAAACAGATTTTAAAAAGAAAATTCAACAGCAGCACTATTAAAGTAGCAATTTACAGATGCGGGGTAATGCCACGTTGGATGAATAAATAATACTATTTATATGGGTCAATTTAGTAAGTCCTATGTGATACAAAATGATAATTTCTGACTTTGGTGTTGATAACTCTAGGGTCAAAGTATCACGTTGAAAATCCTTGCTTCAAATACCCATCTTCTCCTTACAAGAAGCATGTTTGTAATGGTTGAGACATTTTGCAAAGTAAGAAGTCTAAAGCCTTAGCTACATACTCAGCAGTTTTGCAACCGAGCCCACAGGGATTATGCCCTTATCACTATCCATATTGTTGAGTGTGTCATCATGGGAAGTTTAAAGTTTAAGTGATTCAACAGACAGCCATGGTCCTCCCCTTGTAAACATCCCGGGGCTGTGCAAGAAAAGGGCACAGAAATTGTGTGATTACTAAACCCACCTCACTGCAGATAGCCAGCATCCAAACTAAGGGAATAAAAGAGGCTTGTTCCCCTTTTGCTCTTGCTGTTTTGCAGTTTTCTGACATGCTGTCTTGGCTTGGAGCCTCCTAGTTATATACTGAAATGGCTACTAGGTGAGCTGAATAAAAATTTTCCCATTTAATTTGGGGATTAGAATTTTCCAGCAATGAGAGCAGAGTACCTAAGACAACAGGGAATATAGTTTGGTGCAGCAGAACATGTGTTCTCAGTAATTTGTGAAATTGAACATGGATGTTTTAGGAAAAAAAATGGATGATGGGATCAGTAGAAAAGTAGTTACCGTGTGCTACATCAGCAGAATAATTTGCCAATAAATAGCTTGCTGTACGTATTGAGATAGTACCAAGGGAAATATGATAAGCGGGGTCAATAACAGAACAGTTATTATAATAACTTTTCTGGCTGATGTTATTTTTGCCATTTGTTCATTATATAAATGCAAGGATTTTATTACTTGAGTAGAAAGGTACGGCTCTCAATAGGAAAACAAGAGAACTATGGAATTATCCCAAAAGCCCAGGAGGGGAATTCGGGCTGCCGAAAGCATAGAAAATAAGACACTGGTTGCTATTAACTGGATATTGCGGTCACTCCTGTAACATTTGTTTGTCCAACTTTAATTCAGTTTATGCCTCAGGAGTCAATTGTCATAGCAAATCACTTCAAGGTTGTCCTTGTAGAATAGTCTATAGATGCTTTTCTATGCAGCGATACACAATTGGGGTTCAATCTAATAACTATACCTTACTAATTTTTGGAAATCATTGAAAATTGGTAAACAGTATTCAATTGCTTCTTTTTTTCTTTTGAAGCCTACCAACCACTCTGTAAATAGAGCTTCCAAATACAAGTAAGTCCTAGAAGTCTGTGCTTTATCATGAACTAACATAAGTCATGAATCGTAAGACACATCATAATGGTGGTGGCAAAGTATGTAGCTCTGTGTGGATGCTCTGGACACCAGCATGTCATTTATATAATGGCTAGTGTAAGCCCGAAGATATGTCTGACAAGCAGGCTGTAATGCCTTCTTACAAATTGTGGCATAGCGCAGGAGTATTTATGATTCTCTGGGGCAAAACTGTTCATTGATATCCATGGGTTCCTTAAAATTGATGACAGCTACAAACAAAGTGAAACACTGACCATCAGGTAGATGTATAGGTATTACAAAAACAATCTTTCATATAAAATATAATCAGTGGCCATTAATGGAGGGCATCAGCAGTGGAAGGGAGGCCAGGCTGTAATGTCCCCATTGGCTGTAAGCAGGCATTTCAAGCCATTAAATCCAGTAATGATCTATACTTATTGTATTTCCTTGACATAATAAGCATGGGAGTGTTCCAGTTCTAAGTGTCCTATCTGAATTTGTTCTTGTAGTAATTGATGTAAATGTGCTAGATTCTCTTTGTTTAGTGCCACTAATCCACCCAGACTGGGGTGTGCATATTCCATTCAGGCTGAAAAACAGTACTGAAGGGAAAAGCTACGATGGCCACTATTAGAATGGGGATTGACACCATAAACCAGCGTGATCTACCATAGCAATCACTAAAATGTTTTAGGGCTGCTGTGTGAAGTATTTGCAAATACTAAGCCTGATTGAAACCTCACCATATTCATAACCTTCTCTGTTCAAGTAATGGACCCATTGATTCTCTGGGGCAAAATATAATTTTCCTTCATTTCTTTTAAAGATCTATTCCCCAAAGATTTACAGGAATAGGGGCCACATAGGGTTGAGAGACCCCAGACACATTTTCTTGTCCTGAACCTTACTAAGTAAGGTGTAACACCTGCAGAGGTGAAGTGAGCCCCACGAACAAGACAGTGGTGGCCTTAGTGGACATTAAGGAAGATCAACTCTCCGTGGTCACAACATACATAAGCTCCACTGCTTAGTAAACCCGGAAAATGCTTTCCTTTTATTTCTATTCTGCACATCATCCTTTCTTCATTTGTCTGCTGTGGCAATTTCTATAGAAGTTGTGATACCAAGGTCTGTCTCCTTCCCTTATTGTTTTCTATGTTGAATTACGGGAGTCCCACCCCAGGCCGAAGTATCCAGTGTGCAATGTAATCTTTGATTTGATGACCCAAGTATCTATTTAATGAGATAAAACTTGGATTTCTCCTTCATACCCAAAGTCAATCATCCCAGCTATAATAGCATCACTATGCAAACTTGGCTAATTTTCCCCATCACTGATGCAACAAAGCACTCAGGTAATGCTTCTGATATTCTCAGGGGTATTTTCCCTGGCTTCTGTGCCCTGGCAATGGTGATGCTTTGGTCTGTATGGAGGTCTAACCCAGCACTTTCTTGAGTTCCAGGAGTGAGGGAAGCAGCATCCCACTGGGGACCCAAGCAGCCTGTTGCTCACTGATGTACAGGAAAGGGCTTTGCTGACTGAAGATTCCATGGCTGGGTCAATTTTCCTTTCCTGTGAGGTGAGCACCATCTGTACAATATTTCATATGGTGATTCTTTGGTGATTCTTTTTTTGTACAAGATATTGCTAAGCAGATGAGGTTCATAGTAATCTTCATATCTCAGCTTCCCTATTGCTGGGATTACAACCTTGGGCCATAATGCCTGGTATCAGGGCTGGCATGGCACACCTGGTGTTTTGACACCAGCAAAACAGGTGGTACTGGGGATCAAATCTGGGTCTTACTGTTTGTCAGGCAGGACCTTATGCAGCCAAGCTATCTCCTCATCCCTTCAGTGGTGAGTTCCTTTGCCCAATGATTTCCTTTATTGCATCAAAGAAAATGATCAGAGCTGGGTTGTTATTCACTTCTATGGAGAATGCAATTGTAGCCCCTGACTTGATTGGGGCAGCACCTTGTTCTTCAAAATGTCCTGCTTTCAAACAATTGAAACAACATTTTCATTTTTGTTTGACTGCAAAACTTGATGCAGCTTGAGCTGATATTGAGCTCTCAGTACCCAGAACTTAACAAGCTTTGAATGCTAATTAGTTAAAGTTTTTTTCCCAATTTGTGGGTTGTCTTTTCACTTTGTTGGTAATTTCTTTTGACTTGCAAAAACTTCTCAGTTAGAGGAGGTCCCAGTTGTTCATTCTTTCAAGTATTACCCATGCGATTTGACTTTTGCTATGTCTAAGATGTTTGATATTCAGACAGAAAGTGAGGTTAAGCTCAACTGCCTAAGTTATAGGGTAATTATATCATTAAGCCTCTCTTCTGGCAGGTTAACAACTTAAGTTTGCAAGCCAAAAATTGGAGAAAAAGAAGGGCTACAAGGACAGCCAACATTTGGCCCTAACCTTTCACTGTCAGTGAGGACTTGGGACATAAGAGAACCTGTACTGTAATGTCCTGTAACTCAGGTGTCCCAAATTTTCTGATCAAGGAGATTATGGGGCCACAGAGGAAAGTGATAGACAATGTAGAGTGTGCCTAAGGAGAGTCACATGGAGAGAAACACTCTCTCAGGCTTTCATAGGGAGCAAATTGGTCAAGCAATGGCCGTGACTCATCCACATGGCTGACACTGACAAAGGATCTAGAAACTGAGGTACAGGCTTTCAGAAAAAATCCTGAGGCGATTTGACAGAACAAAAGTTACATTTTTTGTTGTATGGGTCTTACTTTATCTTGGTGTTAGCCATCCAGCAGAAAATTATAATAACAAGGTATGAAAAGTAAAGCCATATTAATATGCTGAGCTGCAAAGGACTCAAGTCAATGACTTCTGACATTACCAGTCCTACGGAGAACCCACTACTATTATGGACTACTGGACTATACTGGATTATTTGCTGAATTCACGCACCTACAATATTTAAATGGCAATGGAATACCCATCTCTGACAAACCTAAATCAAAAAAGGGGATACAATTGAAGGATCATTTTGTATCTGAATATACAAAATAATTAGGATAGATATACAATTACTTTCTCTTAATTCAATGAGAAGAAAGATTTGCACTTATAGTGTTTGGACAGGATATCATGTCTGTATCTTGTACTATGAATAACCACTGCAAAGACAACAATATGCAATGTATTAATTATTGAAGCTGTCCTATTAATTCGTTTTGAATATGTCCCATTGCTGTTTGTTTCTCAATGAAATTAATAAAAATAAAAATATACTAAAAAACAAGATTTGAAACAATTCTCAAGAATTTTTGTGAGCCTAACAGTTCCAAGGGTGTTTTTTCCATTTCTGTTGGCATTCTCAAAACCCACCAAAGGGATGAAAATGTAACCTGCTTGTGAACGAGGGAATGATCTGTGGACAGTCCCATGTTATACACCAATAAACTGAGCATGAGGCTCTTGTGACTCCTGGGAGATGTTCAAACAGGACCTGAGTGGAGGACCTTCCTCGGGAATTATAGCCCATGCCTATTTCATCACCAAATTGATCTGGTTAATATGCTTCATTAGCACATGTCAATTGTTGGTCAAGTTCGACTTAAGCTCCTATACACAACAGTATTTCCCCAAGACTTCTGATCTCCCTACATGGATCTTTCTGCCTGCATATTCTAGACCTGCCAACATCCAAGAATGGGCAAGATGCCTAACATATTGTGGTCTTTATGCAGAGCAAAATGAATAATAAGAATGCACTGTAAAGATCCCTAGACTCCATTACTCAATACACTATCTTACAATTCTTCCAAAACTTTGTATATCCTAAGCCATGACATTCATGTACCTCTTGTTGGGTATTATTGGTGTCCTCCCTAAGTATAATAGGAAAAACAGGCCTCAGTGGGATCCCTTTCCTTCATAATTTGTCAAATAAACTGTTGATACATACACATACAAGGATGTTGATGAATGTCCACACAGAATTGCAGAGCTGTGGGTCACAAGATCTTGTCACTAATTTCTTTCTGATCTTTTCCTGTTCCATCATCAGAGGGCATAGTACTAACTTTGGCAACCATTGCAGCACACGAAGATTCCAATGCGGAGTTTCCCAAAATATATCCTGAAAGGATGTCTTGGGCAAAATATTCTTACATAGCATGGGACATTTTTAAATTATTTCTCACTCATTTCTTTTTTTCCTTTGTTGAAAGTTCCCACATGAAGCAAACATGAGCTATGGGTAGTAATACCTTGCATCTGTTTTGAAAGGCAATGGGTACTGTTTGGAATTCTGGCCTGTTTCAAAACCACACAGAGAGTTCTACTGACACATGCTACTCTAATGGCAATTCTGCTCTAATATCCCATTTGAAAAACCATTTCTGGGGACAGACACTTAATTCATTTGCACAGCACCTGCTTGTCAAGTGTGAAGTCCTGAGTGTAATTCACGGTAATCCCAGCACCACCTTCCAACAAATCTTTTCATTGTGCTGTCACTTTCATTTTTGGAGGCAACTTCCTTTCTCCTCCTCTTTGCTTTTTGTGTATTTGGTACAGGGCCTCTGCCTCAGTTAATTTTCTCTCGTTGCTGGGACAAATACCAAACACCCAAAATGAAGGAAGGAAAGGTTTATTTAGCTCACAGTTACTGAGGTTTCAGTCAATATTCAGCTGGCTCCAAGGCAGAGTGGCACAGGGCAGAGAACAACTTTTCACGGTGGCAGCAAAGAGGAGGCGAGAAAATGGAGGAGTAGCAGCAGCAATGGCTACAGAGTCTGTCTCTCTGTCTCTCTTTTATGGCATTCTGGATTTCTGCCCCTGGCTGGGTGAAGTACACACACTCATAATCCCAGCAGTACTAAAACCCATAACCCGGCCTTGGATCATCCATAATCCCAGTGGATCATGAGTTAATCACAAACTCTAGAAGTCCCCACCCCATGTCTGCTTGAGTCTTTGGAGTGACAACTAGACACAAACCATAACATTCTGCCCCTGGACCCCCAAGTCTCATGCACATCACTTTGTGCAAAACATTCAGAGGCACAAGATAACATTACCATTCCAAAAGATGCAAACAACAGGGAAATACAAAACATTGGTACCAACACAAGTCCAAAATCCAGCAGGGCAAACATTGAAATATACAGTCCCAAGCAGAACATTTAGCAGCAATGTGCACTGTGTTGTGAGCTCCATGTGGCTCTGCCCCTATGGCACTCTTGTTGGTAGCTCCCATGGCTCCTCTCCTAGGTTGGCTTTGCTCCCTCCTTGTAATTTCTCTTAGATGATCCCCGCTCCTGGCTTTTCCCAAATTCTGGGGTTTCCACTGAATAGGCTTCTCACAGTCCTACACGTTGCCTTCCCAGGGGTATACTGCCTGGCCTCCCAGGCCTTCTTCTGAAATTGAGGTGGAAGCCATCTTAACCTCAGAGCTCCTGCATTCTGAATGCACCTGAAACCAGCACCGCATGGATGAGGCCAAGGTCTGCTGCCAGCTGGAGCAGTAGCCAGGCTTCCTTCTCTCTCAGCTGTAGGAGTTAAGTGCCTGAATTGATGAACACTCTGACTTTGATTCTAAGGAACAAATTGTCCATGCCAGCACCATTTTGGAAGCTGGTGTGGCTCCTGCCACCATTCTGTAACAAGGGGCTCAGCGAATTTTTCCTCAAGGCAAAGTCCCTGAACTTTGCAGCTGTGAGGCTGCCAAGGGTGGAGACCTGCCTCCTCTGTGATGCCCTCAGGCCTTCATTTTGATTTTCTTCTTCCTTCCCAGCAATGGAGATCCTCTGAGCTCCATCTTTTCAATCCACAGCTCTCCTTGTACTTCCTTTCTGGCCAAGCTTACAATATTTTAAATTATTCTGCTGCACTCTTTGCTCTTGATTCTCAACATAAATCTGGCTAGAAGTCCCCAATCACAATCATGCCACCGCCCCAATATTTGGATGCTGCGAAATATCTTTTAAAGATTAAGCCATAGCACAAATCATCTGGAATCCAACAACCAATGCAGTCCTTCTTCCCAGGATAATCCTCCCCAGCCTAGACTTTATAGGCAGGCTTCCTGACAGTCTTCTGGCCTGAACTCTGACCAGAATCTCCCCTACAGAACAGCCAGAGCTGTTCCAGCTCTTCGCAAGTAGACCACCTCTCCAAACATTTCTTATCTGTTCCCATAAGCAAGTCCCAAAAACTTGCAATCCACATGGTCAGGTTTAGCCACAGCAATGACCCTACTTCTCTGGTACCAAATTCTGTCTCAGTTACTCTTCTCTAGTTGCTGGGATAAATACCCAACACCAAAAATGAAGGAAGGAAAGATTTATTTAACCCACAGTTACTGGAGGTTTCAATTCATACTTGGCTGGCTCCAAGGCAGAGTGGTACAGGGCAGGGAGCATCCTGTTCATGGTGGTGGAACAACAACAATGGCAACAGAGAGGGCAATGGCTACAGAGAGAGAGTCTGTCTCTCTTATATTGCATTCAGGCTTTCTGACCCTGGCTGGGGGAAGTACACACACCCATAATCCCAGCAGTGCTAAAACCCATAATCCCAGCCTTGGATAACCCATAATCTCAGTAGATCATGAGTTAATCATAAACTCTAAAAGTCCTCACCCCATGACAGCATGAGGCTTTGGGGGGACAACTAGGCACCAACCATAACAGGTTGTCTTTTCACTCTGTTGATTTCTTTGATGTGTAGAAACTTCACAATAGGATGAGATCCTTTGAATATTTCCCTTGCAATCCTAACACCTCATTATCTCAAAAATATAGGACAATTACACCAAAAGTCAATAAAGAAGCAACAGAACTGAACCAAACCTTAAACAAATGGATTTAGCAGACATTTGTAAAGTGTTACACACAACAACATCTGAATACATGTCTTTTTCAGCTGCAACACACTATAAAATAGACCACATGCTATCCTATTGATTATGCTTGCGTAAATGCAAGAAAATTGAATAGCTCAGAGGATTAAAGTGCCTGCAAGCAGTCACAGGGGCCAGGGATTCCATGCCCAGGCCTGCCATGCTGGCCCAGCCTCCAGGGGCACGATGAGATGGCAGTTGAGACTGGGCATGGTGGCACGTGCTTGTAAGCCCAGCTCTTGGGAGGATGTAAACAGGTGGATCAGTATAAGTCTGATCTTGTAGTAAGACCCTGAACACCCTGTAGACCTTTCCCTAAAATACAAAAAAAAATTATCCAATTATGCATATTATCTGACCATAGTGCGTTGAAACTAGAAACTAACAAAAGAAATTTCAAGAAACACATAAAAATTAACACCTTCCTCAGCAAATAAAAAGTAATGCATGAAATTAACCAAGAAATTAAACAATACCTACTATGCAATGAAAGCTCAAACACGCCTTACCGGAATATGTGGCATGCAATGAAAGTAGTTCTCAGAGAGAAATTTATAGTGCTAAACTTATATGCTAGGAAAACAGAATGAGGAGAAATAAATATAATAATACTGCACATCAAACTTCTAGAAAAAGAAAAGCAAATCAAGCCCAAAGCCCAGAGTAAGGAAGAAGTTAAAAAGACCAGAGAAACAATTAATGCTACTGAGACAAAGAAAATCATACATAGAATTAATGAATCAAAGAATTGTTTCTTTGAAAGATTAAATAAAATTGATAACTTCCTAGCCAGCATCATCCAAAAAAAAGGAAAACAAAAATTCAAACTGAAGGCATAAGAAAAGTGTGATATTACTGTAGATCCTACCAAATTTCAGAAAAGCATCTATACCTACTTCAAAGATTGAAAAACACATAAGAGGGCTGGGGACACAGCTCGATTGTCTGAGGGCTTGTTGCCAGGCAAGCACAACGACTTGGGTTTGATCCCAAGAAACACATGCCCTGCAAATACAGAACTCAGTTACACTGTGCCAGACACCGACCCCAGGCATGGTGTCACACACGGATAATCCCTGCACTGAGGAGGCTAAGCCAGGAAGATCACCATGAATCTGAAATGCATAGTGAGAACCTGAACCAAATAAATGAGATTTTTAAAATAAAATGAAAACAAAGAAGAAATGATCAGATTCCTAGATATATGTAAATTACCAAAACTGAATTTAAAAGACATGAAAAGTCTTTTTTTTTATTTTTTTATTTTTTTATTTTTTTTTCCAAAGTTTTATTGACAAACAGATAGCAATGAGACAGTTTCAAATCATATCA
>NW_004524955.1:259952-265210 GCF_000260255.1 Octodon degus
GCCGGCGCACGGTAGCAGGAAACTCTCCGCACACTCACCGGACTGGGCTAGGACTGGGCGAAAAATCTTAATAAGCTAATATCAGTCATTGAAATTGAAAATGTAATAAAAAAATAACAACAAAGAAAACCCTAGGTCCCAATGGATTCAAAGCTGAATTCAAGACATGTGGAAATGATTTAATCCAAATCCTCCTCAAATTCTTCAATGAAATTTTTAAAAGAAGCAATTCTTCCTATTCATTTCTGGAGGCAAGTATTACACTGGTAGGAAACCCAGACAAAAACCCAACCAAAAAAGAGAACTAGAAAACAATCTGTCATGAACATATATGCAAAAATTCTCAATAAAATATTAGTAAATAGAATACAGCAAATCATTGAGAATATTATACACTATGACCAGGTAGGATTCATCTGAGGGATTCAGGGATGGCTCAACTGCTGCGAATATATAAATGTAGTACACTGTATCAACTGAACCAAACACAAAAACCACATGATCATCACAATAGACACAGAAAAAGCCTTTAGCAAATCCCAAAATCACTCATGATAAAAAAAAATTACAACAGCTGGCCTGTATCTCGATCTGATAAAAAGCCGTCTATTATAAACTAACAGCTAACACCATTTCAAATGGAGAAAAACTGAAAGTTTTTACTCAAAAATCATGAACAAGACAAAGGTGACCACTATCACCACTCCTGTTCAATTTAGTTCTTGAATATTCACCAGAAAGATTAGAAAACAGAGATATAAAAGTAATAAGAATTGAAAAGGAAAAAGGTAAGCAAACATTATTCACAGAACTCTACATAGAAGACACAAAAACTCCACAAAGAAATGCCTACAATTATTAAACAAAGTCAATAGCATACCAGGATATAAGTCAACACCCAAATATCAACACCATTCCTCTACACAAACTCACTGAGAGAGAAATTAGAGAAAGAATACCTTTTACAGTAGAATCCCAAAAATGAAACACTCAGGAATTAATCTAACTAAAGAAGTAAAAGATCTACACAATGAAAATCAAAATACTAAGAAAAGTGAACACAGAGGATTTCAGAAAATGGAAAGCTACTCCTTGTTCTTGGATTAAAAGAACCAATATTGTGAAAATAGCTCTATACACAAAATTGTTATACAGACTTAATGCAATACCTATTAAAATGCCAAGATAAGGTGAAAGATGGTGTTTGTAGTTGCTTTTGCATCTGCTAATCTATTCCATTGATCCTCAGGTCTGTTTTGCTGTCAATACCATGCTGATTTTATCACAGTAGCCTTGTAGTATACTTTCAGGTCAGGAATTGTAATGCCGCCTGCCTTGCCTTTGCTGCCCAGGATTGCCTTTGCTATTCTAGGTTTCTTCTGGTTTCAAATGAATTTTACAAATGATTTCTCTAGGTCTGTGAGGTATGTTGGTGGCATTTTCATAATGATTGTATGAAATCTTTATAACAATTTTGGGAGTATGGCCATCTTCACAGTGTTGGTTCTTCCTATCCAGGAGCAGGGAATATCTTTCCATTTTCTGAAATCCTCTATGATCTCTTTTTTTAAGGGTATGGTAATTTTCATCGAATAGATCTTTTGCTTCTTTAGTTAAATTAATTCCTAAATTTTTCATTTTCAATGGTGCTATTGTAAAAGTTATTGTTTCTCGAAGTTCCCGCTCAGTCTTTTTGTCATCTGTGTAGAGGAATGGTATTTATTTTGTGTCCTGCTATGCTACTGAATTTGTCTGTTAATTCAAGTAACTTCTCTGTGGAGTTTTTTGGATCTCCCAAGTAGAGAATCATGTTAGCTGCAAATAATCATAGTTTAACTTTTTCTTTACCTATTTTTATTCCTTTTATGTCTCTCTTTTGTCTAAAGGCTCTAGCTAATGATTCCAAAATTATATTGAATAAGAGTGGTGATAGAGGAGATTCTTATATCAGATCTGAGAGTAAAATTTTTGGTTTTCCCCATTTAGAATTATGGGAGATGTTGGATTCTCATAGATGGCTGTTATCAGATTGAGGTAGAGGCCATCTAGTCCTATTTTCTGTAGGACGTTGAACATGAATGAGTGTTGGAAATTGTCCAAAGCCTTTTCTGCATCAATTGAGATTATCATGTGGTTTTGGGGCAAGGCTCTGTTGATATAGTGTACTACATTTATAGATTTGCATATATTGAATTATCCTTGCATCCCTGGGATGAATTTTACCTGGTCATGGTGTATAATTTTCTTGATTATTTGCTGTATTCTGTTTGCTAGGATTTTATTGAATATTTTTACATCTATGTTCATAAGGGAGATTGGCATGTAGTTCTCTTTTTTAGTTGCATGTTTCCCTGTTTTGGGTATTAGTATAATACTTGCCTCCAGAAATGATTTTGGGAGGATTGTTTCTTTTTCAATTTTATTGAAGAGTTTGAGGAGTACTGGGATTCTATCTTCTGTAAATTTCTTGTAGAATTCAGCTGTGAATCCATCATGATGTGGACTTTTCTCTCTCAGTAGGTTTTTTTTATTGAATTTTTTATTCCATTGGGTATTACTGGGTTATTGAGAGTTCTTGTATCTTCTCGATTCAGTTATAGTAATTTGTACCTTTCTAGGAATCTGTCCATTTCTTCTGTGTCTTCAATTCTTTGAGAGTAAAGATTCTCAAAGAAGATATAGATCATCTTCTGAATTTCCACTGGGTCTGTGTTAATTTAGCACTTTTCATTCCTTATTGCTCGAATTTGAGGGGTTTTTTTCCTCTTTTAATGAGATTAGCTAGGGGCTTATCCATTTTATTTAATCTTTCAAAGAACCAGCTGTTTGATTCATTAATTCTTTATATTATTTTCTTTGTCTTGATTGAATTAATTTCTGCTCTAATCTTTATAATTTCCTCCTGTCTTAGGGCTTTGCGTTTGGTTTCCTCTTCCTTTTCTAGACATTTTAAGTACAGCATTACCGGTGTTTATTTGTTCCCTGTCTGTTTTCCTAATGTGTGAGTTCACAGATACAAATTTCCTTCTAAGAAGTGTTTTCATTGCATCCTATAAATTCCAAAAAGTTGTGCATGAATTTTCATTAAATTGTAGATATTGTTTAATTTGTTGTTTGATTTCATCAGTAACCCATTGGTTGCTGAGGAGGATGTTGTTTAATTTCTATGTATTTATGGAGGTTTTGTCATTTCCTCAGCCATTTATTTCCAGTTTCATTGCACTGTGGTTAGAGAATATGCATCTGATAATTTCTGTTTACTCGCATATATTTAAGCATGACCTATGGACCAGTATGTGGTCTATTTTAGAAAATGACCCATGTGCAGCTGAAAATAAATGTGTATTCAGCTGTGGTTGTGTGGAACACTCTGTATATGTCCACTAAGTCCATTTCTCCCAAGTCTAGTTCAGTTCTGCTACTTCTTTGTTAATTTTTTGTCTGCTTGACCTATCTTTTTCGGATAAGGTTGCTTTAAGTTCTCCTGTTAAGATTTTGGAATTGGACATTAGATTTTTAACATCGATTAAGATTTGTCTTATATAGTAGGGTGCTCCTGTGTTTGATGCATACATATTTATAAGTGTTGCCTCTTCCTCTTGAATTTTTCCCCTAACCAGTATGTAGTGGACTTCTTTGTTACGTTTCATCATTCTTGGTTTGAAGTTGAGGCTGTCTGTGAACAGGATTGCTGCACCTCTTTTTTTCTGATGGGCTGTGTCATGCAGTATTGTTTTCCATCCTTTGACTTTCAGGCTATGAATTTCTTTGACTTAAGTGTGTTTCTTGTATACAGGATATTATTGGATTTTTGCTTCCTGATCCACTATGTCAGCATATTTCTTTATATGGTGAATTGAGTCCATTGACATTGATGGTTATAATTGAGATGTATTGACTTACAATTGACATGATATTTGGTTGCTGTTGTTTACCCCTTTTTCTCCTATTTAATTGTTTGCCCTATTTATTAGGTTCTATCCATTTTCATTCATGGAGTTCTGGTCATTTTGGTGCCTCTCTTTTATATCTTTTAGTAATCTGTGTAGCATTGGCTTTGTCATCACGAAATTCTTTCCTTGTTCTTTGTCATGGAAGTAATTCCCTTCTCTATCAAACGTGAAAGAAAGTCTTTCAGGGTATAGTACTCTGGGCTGGAATTTGTTTTCATAGAGGACTTGAAGTATTCTGCTCCACACTCTTCTTGACTTCACTGTTTGTGAAGAGATGTCTTCTGGTATTCTCATGGATTTTCCTTTAAATGTGATCTGCCTCTTTTCTACTATAGCTTTGTATATAGTTCTTGTGCTGAATTTCTGGGATCTTG
The DNA here is from genome assembly GCF_000260255.1 of Octodon degus. Lineage (NCBI taxonomy): Eukaryota > Metazoa > Chordata > Mammalia > Rodentia > Octodontidae > Octodon > Octodon degus. Next base: position 264,280 of record NW_004524955.1, read on the forward strand.
ACTATTATATATCTGGGTGTGTTTTTAATTTGGTTGAACTTATTTGGAGTTCTGTATGCTTCAGTGACCTTAATGTCCAATTGTTTTCCCATATTTGGGAATTTTGCTATTATTACTCTGCCCATATTCTTTTTCTGCCATTTGTGGTTACTCTTTCTTTCTCATTGATGCCTATTCATTTCATGTTGTTCATGTTTGCATCATCTTGCGGATGTTGAATTATTTTTCCTGCATCCTAGTTGTTTTTAAGAGATCTTTTCTTACCTTTTTACTACCTGTGATGGTGTCTATAAAATCTGAATCTCTATCTCCATTTTCATTCAAATAGTTTTGCAAGACTGTGATTGAGATTTTAAGTTTCTATATATTTCTTTGAGTCTGCTTCATGCGATCAATTTCTTTCCTACGTTGCCCATTCAAGGATTCTATCATTTTTCTATTCTTCTCCTTTTTTTAACAATATCTTCTTTAGAAGCAGTTGTCAATTCTTTCAGTATAGTTATCCTTTCTTTTTCACTTCAGACATTTTTTCTGATTTTATTTCCTCTATTCCCTTCTGCAGTTGCTCCTTTACTTCACACTCTATTAATTTGGAGATTTCAGCTGTATGATTCCCAATTACCTTTATTCTGGTGTCTCCTGCACTTGTTCTGGGTGGGTTCAGGGCCTGAGATTGCATTTTGCACCTTCTCTTTCTCATTTTGGGTAGCACTTTCCTGTGACTGTTGGTGTAGAGCATTGGTGCAGTTATAACCTTAGCACCCACCAAAATTCTTGCCCAAAAGAGATCATATTGGGTTTTTTTGTTTTTTTTTATTTTTCAACAAATAATACACTGCATATATTCTTCTTAGTGGTTAATTGCTGTACAAGATGCGGACTTGAGATCCTATTTAAAAACACCATTAGAACAAATCATTCTATTCATTAA
>NW_004524955.1:272560-275731 GCF_000260255.1 Octodon degus
GGGTGGGCTTGGGTTCTGAGGTTGCATTTTGTTCCTTCTCGTCATTTTGTGTAGCACTTTCTTCTGCCCTTTGTTGTAGATCTTTGCTGTAATTATAATCTTCACACGTACTGAAGTTCAGGTGGAGCTCTACAGATTTTGGAGTTATCCAGCTGCGTCTCCCTTAGGTATGGCTGCTGTGATCAGCTCCTTCCCCCTGCGGACCTGGGCTAGGATTGGGTCTGGGGGTTCCTGGAACTCGGCAGAAATTCCTACTCGGCGGTAGGGGTGGAGCAGGTAAGGTGGAGTAGTGGGGGTGGACCGAGTGGATGGGAGAGGGTCCTGCCTATGCTGCGCCTGGGCTGGGACTGGTCCCGCTGGTGCAGGGTAGCAGGAAGCTCTCCACACACTCACCGGACCTGGGCTAGGGCTGGTTCTCAGAGATCATATTGTTAAGGCAGTCATGGATTTGTATTTGCAGAACCACAATTAGAAACACTAACAATGGGAGTGATATTTTGCAGTTGACAAACTTTTGTAACTAATGGGTTTGTATTTTATACGGTAAGGCCAAACATTATGTCTCTGTAGCTAAGCAGATATTTAATTGGGAATTTGTATTGAAGTTTGTTTCCCTAAGTTCTGTCTGATTGCCTCCTCTTGATGTACCTGGGGGTCTTCCAGTCAGACTAGTTCATCCTGGTTACCTTTTGTCCCCTCTCCTGGTTAAGAGAGAAAGATGGAGGATGCTCTCATAGATCTGAGTCTAGCAAAGTGTCTCAGCTTACTGGGTGTGGATCTACAAAGTTTGAACTCATCCCAATGTGCCTGGCTTCAGTCTGGCTGCTGTGCTTAGCTTCTTCCTGATGCATCCCATGTAAGTAATCCCACACTATCCCTCTGGCAAGCTGCCCTGCTCCTTGATTAGCTTGGTGGTGCTGGCTTCTAGCCTTTCTGCATGGAGTTCAGCTGGAGAGTGTCACACTAGAGCTGTATGCCAGGCTTGGGCTGGGTCTGTAGGGATCCAGCGGGCATGGTGAAATGGAAAGTCTCACACATGCGCTGTGCCTGGACTGGGTCTGGAGGGTTCCAGAGGGTGCAGAGGAACAGAAGTTCTCCCACTCACATTCTGGGCCTGGGCTGGGTTTAGAGGGGTCTGGCGGGAGCAGCAGAACAGCGAGTCTCACTCACACACTGGGCCTAGGCTGGGTCTCAGGATTGGGTTTGTCATCGTGATATTCTTTAATTGTTGTTTGTCAGGGAAATATTTCACTTCCCCCATTAAACTTGAAAGAGAGTTTTGAAGGGTATATCAGTCTGGGTTGGAATTTGTTTTCTTGCAAGACTTTCAGTACTTTCCTCCATGCTCTTCTTGATTTGATGGTTTGTGAAGAGAAACCTGTCATTAGTCTCCTGGGTTTTCCTTTGAATATGATTTCTTTCCTTGTTTAGTAGCTTTTAGTATGCTGTTCTTGTGCTGACCTTCTGGGATCTTAATTATTATATGTCTGGGTGTGGTTTTACTTGGATTGATGTTAATTCAACGTCTATATGTTTCAGTTCCTTTAATTTCATGTGGTTTCCCCATACCTGAGAAGCTTTCCACTATTACTTCCACCCATAAGTGAAATAACCCCGACCCACATGTGTAAATATCCTATTGTCTCCTTAGTGTAAGATCTCAAAAGAAGAAATAAAAATTGAAAGGTATAAAACAGTTAAATGGAAAGTAAGAACTTTAGGTTTAAATAGTGAAGAAAGAAAAAGGAGAAAAGTTAGGAAATGTGACATGGGCAAAACCACACATTATTCCAGCAAGATGGTTAAGGCAATGGTCCTGAGAATCTCCATCAGGTTTTTGAAAATAGCAGTTAATGGGTAGAATTTTCACCCTAACACTATATACTGATATCTGTGAACTAAGCAACTACACTGAGGATAGTAATGTGTAATACTAAAACAATGCTTGAAATACCTATCATTTTGGTCATTTAAATGCATACTGATTCTAATGTCATACCAATTATTGCAAAACTCTTTAAAATATTTTTTAGAAAGTTAATAAAAGAAAATAAGAGACAAGGGGGATAAAAAGGTCATAGGATTATCCTTCTACAAAGTTGTACATGCTTTGATTTCTAAATTTCTGTGTAAAACTGTGTAAGTGTTTTTTCACTTTCTATAGCATTGTACATTTTAGAATATCCATGGTTTCTGGAAAATAACAGCTCCATGTTATGTCTAAGGCATTTCATATTCAGACAATGATGGTATGCTCAACTGTCTGTTACAGAAAAATAGTATCATTAAGCTTCTCTACTGGATGTTTAACAACTAAAGTTTGCAGATCAAAAATTAGAGAACTAGAAGGGCTACAAGGATAGCCAACACTTTGCCCCTAGCAGTTCAAGGTCAGTGAGGACTCAGAACATAAGAGAACCTCTGCTGTCACATCCTGTAACTCAGTGGTGTCCCAAATTTTCTGATCAAGGAGATTATGGACTCACAGAGGAAACTGATTGATGGTGTGTAGTGTGACTAAGCAGAGTCACCTAGAGAGAAAATGTGCTCTCTGGCTTTCACATAGAACAAACCGGTAGAGCAATGGCCGTGACTCGTCCAGGTGGCTGACACTGAGAAAAGATCTACAACGTGCTGCACATAGTTCCATTGTAAAACCTGAGGGGATTTGTCTGAAACAAAAGTCACAATTTTAGTCATATAGGTCTTGATTTAACTTGGTCTAAACCATTCAGCAGAAAAGTGTAACCACAAGATATAAAAAGTAAAGTTACAGGGGTTGGGAAGATGGCTCAGTAGAATAAGTGCTTCCCTGGCAAGTGCAAGGGTTTGAGTTCAATCCCTGGTTCCACCAAAAAAAAAAAAAAAAGTACAGTTACATTCATATGCTGAACTGTAAAGGCTCAAGTCAACAACTTCGGATAATTGTCAGCTCTGTCGATAATCTGACGATTCGAATATATTCGGTAATTTGCATAATTCAAGTACTTACAATATTCGAGCTGCTCTGACAAAACAAAATAAAAAAGGGGATATAAATAAATGATTGGGGGGGCCTGGCCCTAGCTCAGTCCTTTAAGTGGCTGCTTCCACAAAGCTGTCAGCCTCAGGTTCCTGGAGTTCGAACCTCACAACTCTCGCGCTGGCCAAAAGTGCCCTGAAGGCATTGGA
>NW_004524955.1:276242-286733 GCF_000260255.1 Octodon degus
AAAAAAAAGTATATGCAAAATAGGTAGGATAGATATACAGCTACTTTCTCTTAGTTCAATGAGAAGAAAGGTTTGTGCTAATATTGTTTAGACAAGATATCATTTCTGCATCTTGTCCTTTGAAAAGCTTCTACAAAGAGAACAATATGCAATGTATTTATTATTGTAACCATCCTACTAACCTGTTCTGAAACTGTTTCATTGCTATTTTATCTTTTTTTCTAGTTAAAATGAATTAAACAATTAAAAATACATAAACAAAAATAAAAATACCCCCCCAAAATACCTGATGAAGTGGGTGAGTGTATGTTCTCTTTCCCAAAAAGCTTAAAAAGTGCTGTCAGTTTTGGTTAAGCATCCCAATACCCGGTTAGCTGGTTTTGCAGACCAATTATTATGCAGAATTCACAGATAAACTTCTAAGTGTGTACACATTTTATTCTTCACACACACGCATTCCTTCAGTCAAAGTCTTCCTGAAGCTCTTCACCTGCTCTGTGGATATGTGCCTGATCTCCCATCACTGTTTCTCACAGGTTTCTTTTTTGTTTTATTATTCTCCTACATGGTTCAGTATAGTCTCAATATGTAGCATCTTTTTAACTACAATCAAATTTTGTTTTCTCCATTTTCTCACTGCTTCCTCTCGCTACTCTCACATCTCTGTCGCTGCCTGCATTCCATGTCATGCTCTTCATGGAACTTGTGTGCAGCTTCCCCGTGAGATTTTCTGATTCTTTTCATATGAATTTACGTGCATTCCTCATCACTGTTTAAATAAAATGGTTTTACCATATTATTGTTTTAATCACTTTCCTTTCTTCCTTGGACCTCAAAAACTTATTCGGTTGTTCTTTCACTATGTGGTTGTCTTCATTAGGCAACCTGAGTGTCTCCATGATGGAGGTTAAGAGAAGAGAGAAATCAGTGGAAGCAGCTGCGGTGTCTTTCTTCTTTCTGAAGTGCCTTTCTTTTAACCGGTTGTAGAAGTCACATATTGTTGTTTATGCTATTTGTTAGGCATGATTTACTAAGTCAGCCCCTACTCAAGGAAGAATAAATTAGGGTTTGCCTTTGGAAAGGACGTGTAAAAAACAACTTGTGGATTTATTTATGTATTTACTTAGTACAGGATCTACAGGGTCTCACTATGCAAATCAGACTTGTGGTGACTCTCCTGTTTTTAGCCTCCCAAGAGCTGGGATTGCAGGCACTCGCCACCACGCCTAGTCTCAATCCCCCTCTCACTGTGCCACGGGGGTGGAGCAGGCAGTCGCTGAGCTTGCCTAAGCAACTGCTTTGGTCCGCTGAGCTATCTGGTTGGCCCTTGTGGACTTAAAGCCACCATACTTGGACTTTTGCTTTGTTGGTCTTTTTATTCTTGAAGTTTTCCCCTTTGTCTTATTAGTAGAAGCAACTGCAGTGTCTTTCTTCTTTCTGAAATGCCTTTTCTTTCTGTTACTCAGCACACCAATAAAAGTCTTCACATTTGTTTTAAAGAAAAAAAAATCAAAAAGTTTAAATGGATGAACTATTTTATGTCTTCAGTCACAAGCTGACCATCATTTAGAGTCTGTTAATAATTTCAATCCATCTGAATACAAGAATTTTCACACATGTCATTATGAATGAATGCATTTATTCTAAGAAATTGAGTTCCCTGAAACAACTCATATATGTCTATATGCATATTCATAAGGGTTACATGCATAATGCCTTCTGCAGAATGTTGACATGATTGATGAGTTGTGCTTCACATTCCACCCACAAAACATATGAGACCACTTAGGAGTTTGTTCCCATGGAATATCTCGTGTTCCCATAAGCATTTAGAAGGGTTTAGAAAAAAAATATTGACTTTATGTTCACATTTGGATTGAATTTTCTATGTCATTTCACCTATGTCTCTGCCTGTATTCTATTTTGTGCTGGGATCTTAAGATATTGTATATGATTGAAACTCTTCCATGGTGAACATTTTTCAACACAACTTAGAGAAAAATAAATGGAATGAATGTCTTTTTGGGTGTGTCCTGCAGGAACAGCACATAAGCCTCCAAAAGTGATGGCCATGTCAGAGTCAATGATTCTCTGCCTGTGAGGCCACATAAAATCTCAGTGTGTGCGTCTAACATTTGAAGTGTCCGAACTGTGTTGATGGTGAGTCATGGATGTGGATGGTCTCTCCAGTGGCAGAACACTTTAGGGCATCAGCAAGGGAAGTTTCATGGAAGGAAGAGGAGGCAGAAAAGAACACAGTTCTGCTTGCAGAACATTCTGTTATAGACACTTTTCACATCATGTGAGCTTCAAATACCTGTATGATAGGAACTGAAGCAAAGAGGTTTTTCACGTCTTTTGCTTTAACACACAAATTGTATGTAAAACTTGTGAGGTTTCCATCCTGCCAATATCCCTCTCTTTGTAGGGGAGTGCCCACTGCCAGAGGTTTCCTGCCTACACTTTCTTTGGAAGATTCTTACCAAGATCAAGGAAAGCTCATAGACACTAAATCTCATGATACCTTTCAACATTTTTAATGCACACATCCTAGAATTTATTCTTGCTTTTGGTCACTTTCCTCATCTTGTAAATGAATTCTGTATTTTTTTCCATTTTTATTTGTCACATTAAATACAAAGAGTTCATGTTTAATTTGTGGAATATCCCCTTATGCTTCCCACACTGTGTACGGATATTTCTCTGGAACTTACACAATCACAAGTTTCACAAAACATGAGGAAATTTATGATAAAAGCACCAAATTCACTTGCATATCATCTTTTTTTTCAGCGTCTCAAACTTCTACTATTTTCTTCTCCCTTTCCACTGAGACATGGTCTGTCACTTTCCATGGTTTACAGAAAGTTTTGTTCATCGTGGTTTCTTGAGAAAACGTTGTTAATTGCCCATCTTAGGTAATTAAGAAGAGAAAGATTTTCAAAGTCAATTTCAATTCCCTGAGAATACACTGTTCATTCTACACCAGTTGACTGGATAATCGCAGTTCTGTAGGGAAGTGAGCTGAAACAATTTCAAATTGTCTCTCAGGACCTTGCTGTATTCCCATAACTCATCCTCTACATTTCCCTTTGTCTACCCTCCTGTCAAAGGTCAACAGATACTTTACTATATATTTATCTGGTTGAACAATTTCGAATGAAAACACTTCAATATGTGGACGATATAATGAAAGTGATTCTTCTATGCCAACATGGCCCATTGACATCAGCTCAACACCAAACGGAAGAATATTTTCAAAGCAGAATATAACCTATGAAGTGTCAGGTAAGAGAGGAAACATCTATCTGTGATCTATTCTATTGTCATTCATGGGGTCCTGCCCCGTAGCTCAGTTCTTTAAGTGGCTGCTTCTACAAAGCAGTCAGGCTCAGGTTGCTGTGGTTTGATCCCCACAACTCAAGTCAGCCAAACCTGCCCTGAAGGCATTCGGAACAAAAAAAAATCTTTATATTGTTATTCATGGACTATTATTCATGGAATATCATGTTATTCATGATATTCATGATATCATGTCCTAGTGAGAGATATACAATGCAGGCCTCAAATATGAGTGATTTTTTTAAAAATCCCATAGTTACACATTGAGGCTCTATTGCAGACAGGAGAGGAGTTGCACATTGCTATCCTCAGGGACAGACTGTGCAGCCACAGAGTACTGCAATGAGTACTATTCAAGTGTGAACATTTATCACTCTTAAAGTGACCATGGAATGGGATGAACGCATAATGACTGGCTGTCCATGGGCGTGCCTAGTCCAAGTACTGTCTATTCTTCTTGGAGGAAGAGAAGCAGTCTTCTAATTATTATTATTAGAGATAATTTCCTGAGAGCAGGTTACAGGAAACAAAAACTTTATGTCTTTAGCAGGCATAAGATCCAAGCATATTTTGCAATGAGACTCTCTTTCTTCCTGATAGACTCTCTTTCTTCCAGTCCATTCCTCTAATCTATTTTATAAAATTGTGCTCCTTCATTTTCCAAATGCATAGGTCTCCATGACTTCCAGGATACCATTTCATGGTGTTGGTGAAGAGTAACATTTTGAGTATGTGTGTGAATTTATGTTTGTTTATCTGTATGTTTGCTTGTATTACTAAAGAAGAATATACTTACAGGTGATGATAAATATTAGAGTTAATAAAAAAGGCTAGAAGAAAGTGAAATGCTGCAGAGACACAACATAATATTTTGTCAGATGATTAGTATCTAAAGTGATATACATTATATTAATTTCAGGGAACGCTTGAAAAATTGGGACCTGAAACATCTTCATTGATATTCCCACCGTAAGATTTCATTATTTGTGTCTAGAGTCAACCAAATTGTCACATGTGGGTAAAGTCTAACAATAATTTCTTTAGCACAATGACATTTAACTTTCACCTGACTGTATAATCAGAAAAATGTATTTATTTTAACATTATCAATGTCCTTTCCTCTGCCTAAAGCAGCACCTTTTCCCACCTCTCAATGGCTGAGGATCTCCAAAATATATTTGCCACCAGTGGAAATGGGTATGTACTCACTATCTGGGGACTCTGAATTTTTTCACCAGATCATGTGTCTTGCAGAACCATAAGTTTTAAACACAAAAGTTTTATGCAATATTGATAAATGGTAAGATGTAATCCTTCTGGTTGACATTTTATTATTTTAAAATTAATTTCATTCTTATTTCACAACTCAAATTTACTGATGTTTTATAACATTTAAATGTAGCAATTCAGAAAGGGCAGCACAGCCCATAAGTCTATAACTGACATTCAACTCTCCTTGTACAACACTTGAGATCTTCACAAACATGGTTCTACCAAGGCATCAAGTGTTCGCTCCACAAATAGCATTTATTTACAGAGTTCATCATCTGAGTTTGTAATGCTTTATCTGTTTATGTTATCTTTCTATAATATGCTATTTTATTCTATTTTTGTTAAAATACACTTCTCTATTTATTTAGTCAAATAATTTTAGGTGACTAAGTAATTGTTACTGTGCTATTTGTATGAAGTTATAAATCCATATTACTACATGCAATGCTTGAGCAATTCACATTTCTTGTTATTACTAAATGCTATTATACAAATTTAAGAATGCTTTATTATAGCTACTTTTAAAACAGCTCTTTGATTCAATGTTTTATATAACAGATTTGATTGTCATTAATTTAAATAAATGTAAAAGGAAGGCAAGTAAATAATCTACTAAATATCATTCAATATTTAATACTTAAATATTGTGAAGGATTTTGTCTGTTACTTTCTACACCACAACAACGTTGACTATGGTCAGGCTTTCTAATAACTGCTCTGAAGTCTTTTAACATTTGTAGAAACATAATAAGACTCACTCTTCAAATTTACTAAACTCTTATGGAACTGTATTTACATTAAATACTTAGAGTTCCTTATGAAAATTATTGCCAATTTTGAATTATAAAACATGCCATCCAGGTAGTATTATGGTTTTATCACTTCACACAAATGGCAAGCAAACTATTACTTAGTCACATAAGAATATTTGACTAAAAGACTGGAGAAAGTATAGATCAAAATAGCATATTGTATAAATATCACACACATACTGACAAAGCATTAAAAAATCAAACCTCTAACAAAAATATACACCATTGTACTTGCATATTGAAAAAAATACAAGGAAAGAAATTTGGAGGAGGGGCCAGGGAGATGGCTAGTAGAATAAGCACTTCCCTGGTAAGTGCAAGGTCCTGAGTTCAATCCCTGGTTACGCCAAAAACAAAAGCAATTTTGGGGAGGTCCTGCAGGAGTGGAAATAGTAGTAGTAAATAACGAACTGAAAATACTTTTTTTTCTTTTTTATTAATTTTAATGGGAAACAAATAGCAATGAAATGGTCTCAAAACAGGTTAGTAGGACAGTTATATTAATTAATACATTGCATATTATTGTCTTCCTAATAGTTATTCAGAGTACAAGATGCACACATGATGTCTTGACTAAACAATATTAGTACAAAACTTTCTTCTCAAAAAAAAGGAAGATATAAATGAAGGACAATTTTGTAGTAGAAAAAAAATATATATATATATACACACACACGAAATAGTTAGGATAGATATACAGGAACTTAAACTTCTTTGAGGAAACACACCTGGACCTTTCCGACCAAGATTTGTTGACTTTGAATGAAATTATTGAACTCATAAAATAATGTCACCCCATGGTCTAGCAATCAGAATCATCTTTGTTGCTCAGACAGGAGTTGGAATGCTGGGAAATATTTTGCTTTTATACAATTATATCTTCATTCCCAACCCTGATAAAAGGCTAAAATACATGCATCTGATCATCAAAAATTTAATTTTGGCAAACTGTTTGGTTCTTCTCTCCAGAGGAATTCCTCATACAATAGTCGTCTTGGGGCTGCAATATTCTATGGGGGATATTGGGTGCAAATTTGTCTTCTATGTTCATAGAGTGGCCCGGGGTGTGACTCTTAGTACTACCTGTATCTTGAGTGGACGCCAGGCCATCACAATTGGCCCTAACCATTGCCACTGGGTGAAAGTCAAGGCCAAAGACCCCAAGTACATGACATGTTCCATTTCGTTCTGCTGGATTCTTCACATACTGGTGAACAGTGTTTTCCCTGTGTACATTACCGGTGCCAGTGAAAGCACCAACAGCAGCCAGTATAAATACCTTGGGTACTGTTCCAGTATAGTTATTGAAAGAATGGAAAATTTACTGTACTCTGTAATCATGTCTTCCATTGATGTGCTGTCTTTGGGGTTTATGGTGTGGGCCAGCGTCTTCATGATGCTCATTTTGTACAGACATAAGCAAAATGTTGTACACATTCACAGCAAGAACTTCTCTTCTAAGCTCTCTGCTGAGACCAGAGCCACCCAGACCATCTTCCTTCTGCTAATCACATTTTTCTCTTTATACATCCTGTCTTCATTCTTTACCTTTTATCTGTCTTACTTTGACCAGCCCAGTCCGTGGCTGGTGGACATCAGTGCACTTTTGGCTGCCAGCTTCTCCTGTTGTAGTCCATTTGTGCTCATCAGCAGGGATGCGTATTTCTCCAGGCAATTTTGCCCGCTGCCAAAAGATGGACAATTTCTCTAATCTGATCATGGGTTATAATTTTCTTGTGGCTGAAACAAAATAGTCAGCGTACAAAATGAAAAATAAAGATATGTTTGGCTTACAGTTTTTAAAGGGTTTGGCTCATAGTTGGCTGGCTGCAAAGAGGGTGACATGGCATGGGTGAACTACACAGGAGAAACAAAGTGAGGCAAAGCCTGGCAAGCAGAATTCAGCAAGCAATATGCAGCAAATAACAAGCAATAAACAGCACTGCTGAGGGTTTTGCTAGCTTTTGGATGGCTCTCCAGATACAAGGCATAATAGCCAAAATGTATGTTTCTAAAGTGTTTCTAAAGGTTACTGTTACACAAACTATGCTAATTGGTAGCTACTGAATCAGGTATATTATAGACTCAATCAGAAAAATGAAATCAATTCAGCAAATTCTTTCTAGCTTCCCAAATAAACATGTTAAACAAATCCTTTTTCCTACTTTGCACAGTATACTTCTAACACAGAGCAGACTAGAACTTGGGATTTTCCCCTTGGGTTTGTACCCACATATTCCTTTACAACCCTGCTTTAACACTCTCCTATTTGTAAGCATGTCCCATTTTAAATTTTCATTTGATATACTAAGTTTTTAAAGTCTATGTGTCAGTTTCACTCATTCATTAATGTGGTTCAATAACTACTGGTCAACTTGTCATGCCCAAGTGAACTGAATCAGTACAGTTCTGGTTGTGGAAGGCCTACCTAAGGATTGCTGCTAACAGCATACTTGGAGAAGTGAAGGGAATAATAGAGTGCTGCTCATTTTCCTGGACAATCTCACCACACTAGTTTGCCTGATGTAAACTCAGCTTGTCTTATCATGGGAGGATCATATTCTTCACTGTTGCTGAGGACACTAGTGGTTCTTTTTTGGAGTGTTCTGGTTCTTACCATGATTATTTTTTCCTGGCTCCAGTACATATCTCTCAGCCTGCTGGCACAGAATGCTTACACCTCTGACACAGGCCTTCTCCCATCTACCGCTGACTTTTGAAAATTCCTAGTCCAGACTATAATGCACATGTTCATGAGGTATTGGTGTGTGATCTAGGCCTCCAGCTGGACTCACTGAGGACACTGCTGAGGGTTCTAACTCTCAGCTGCAAAAGTGCAGGACATTGTCATGGGACCCAGGCATTCAACTAGTATCTTTGAGTCTTTCATGCATGGATAGCTCTCTTGCAGTCTTCTAAATTTGAATTTGTGACAATATTACAAATAATCCTATTGTGTGTCATACTAAATCTCTTCACTTACAAACTCTGACTAAATTAGACGCATACATAAAATTAACTGCTGTCCCAAAGCAGCAGGTCAGTCAACAAAGGTCACCTGGGAGAGAAGCAGGGAATTGAAGAGGGGACAAAGGACAGGGGACGCGAGAAATGGAGACAAGACAGGATTCTGATCTGTTACCCAAAGGAAACTCTGAGTATATACAGTGGAGGCATAGGGAAATGACATCGGCGGGTAAAAGGCGCGAGTAACTAGGCAACTGGGCTATGACAGGAAGTCCCACCTCCAGGGCACAGCAGGAGACTTATGGGAAATAGGTGGGGTAAGAAGAATTAGGAGCTTAGCTCAGCAGAGGTAGGGGAAGAAGAACCTGGAAACCCACTTGCAATAGGATTGGAGGCCTGGAGTTATTGAGCCTCCCACAGATCCCCCTTTACTTTTATATATGTATGTAAAATATGGCTTCTGTAGGCGGCTGATTCCCTTGAGGGGGCAGTGCCTGTCTTAGGTCGAGGCATCCTCTACATGGACTCTACTCAAACCTTACCCATCATAGGAGACCAGGACAGCAGAAGGTACCATTCCTGTCTTAGGCGGCAAGTGGTGTCTCATGTATGCCCCTCATTACCCATCCATGGCTAGCCTGACCATCTCACCAAGGGTGGGAGAACTAAGAGGTCTCTGGACCTTCATCATCATAAGCTGGTTGTATTCCAGCACAGTTTTCCCTTTCAGCCATGTCAAGCCTGTGATAATGAACCTGAATAGTCTTCATCAAGGCTGCATTCAACTGCTGTTGAATGAAAGCCATTAGCCTATTAAAAATGCATGGGCCAACTGAAACCAGAAGTAAAAGGGTTATCAGGGGTCCTAAGATGGGTAGCTTTGAGAATGTCTAAGGTTTGAGTATCTATGTCAGAACTACATGATTTGGGGAGTGCCAAGGGATGGTAATGGATCTTTGGGAACATTCATTCCCAGATCTCTTGTAATCTCTTTTCTACAAAATGTTCTCTGAGAGAATCTTGGGGCCCTCCTCTATCAGAAACATGAATGGGGCGCTCTGGCTCCAGCAAACTGGCTTCCCTATCGTGCCTCTGCATGAGGCCTGTAGGTATTTATTGGGTCCTATTGATAAAAGTATTAATAGTCCAATCAAGGGTCCCAATAGGGGGAGAAGGTAGGGTAGTACTCCATTCCAAGTGCTCCAGAAAGGGTTTTCAAATAGCTCTCTTCTCTTCTTAATAAGATCTTCTTGAAGTCTCTTTATTTTGTCTCAAACAATACCAGAAAGCAGCAGCATTCCTGTAAAGCTAAGCAGATCCCTCCCTGCTCTGCTGTTAGAAGGTCTAAGCCCCTCCTATTTTGCAAGACTACTTCTGCTAATGAATCTATCTGGTCTTGGATATCTTGGATAGTACTGGATAATGTTTGTACATCATCAATCAGCTGATTAAATAATTTGGTATAAGAATGTACTGCTACTCCCAGTCCTGCTGTGCCTGTCCCCATGGCCACCATGACTCCTAGCCCCACTAATAAAGGGATGAACTGGACTGCCCTCTTTGTGCGGCCCATAGCATAATCTAAACTATGGAGGGGTACGGGATCATTACCAGAGATGACATCTATATTGGGCAATACAATTGCCATGACATACAGTCCTGTCTAGTTGGTAGGTAAATATGTGAAGGCTAAACTTCCCCCACATACAAACACATGTCCCTTTTTTGGGCAAATAGGGCTGCTATAGTTAAGTATTTGATTGCAGCTGGTGGAGGTAACAAATCCAACATCAACAGTGAAGCTATCATTGTGAATGCCTCCCTGCACGCAGGAAGACTTCCATAGGAGATAATCCCCCTCAGAGAGGGTGGCTCTGGCTAATGCTTGCCAGTCCTCAGGAGTAAGCTAATTGTTGGCCACAGTTTCTAAAATGACTGTGGTATATGGAGCTGTGGCTCCGTATTGGGCAACCACCACTTTTAGTTCCTTTAGTACTTTAATATCGAAACTAGATAGTGAGGTTAAGCTTAATAGCCTAAATCGTTTGATAATAGCAATAAGCTTGTCTTCTGGATGGTTAACAACCTAAGTTTGCAG
>NW_004524955.1:288658-289874 GCF_000260255.1 Octodon degus
ATAGGGGAAATGAGGTCGGCGGGTAAAAGGCGCGAGTAACTAGGCAACTGGGCTATGACAGGAAGTCCCACCTCCGGGGCATAGCAGGAGACTTATGGGAAATAGGCAAGGTAAGAAGAATTAGGAGCTTAGCTCAGCAGAGGTAGGGGAAGAGGAACCCAGAAACCCACTTGCAATAGGATTAGAGGCCTGGAGTTATTGAGCCTCCCAAAACTGCAAACAAGCTGATACTCTTTCCTCAGTCTGACTCATGTTTGTGGCTGACATGATATTTGGAATATGTTTATGCCAAGGCTTTTCCACTGGTTTTATTCAGACAGTGATGTGTCATATGTCATTGTTAATATAAGGTAGCTGTTATCAATTTCAAAGTTCTTTCAGGTCTCTAAGCTAAGCTCAGGTGAACTGGAAACCCAATTAAAGATGAAGGGAAGTCATCCTTTAATGACAATTTTGAAGCTATGAGATGGCACCACAGAGTTTTTTGATTATAGGTCTGAATCAGGAATTACATACCACTTATTCATACAATCCAAGCAGGATGGATATATATCTCCAAGAAATATTCTCTCTATTCTCATGTGATATAATATGGATTTAAGAATTTAATTCTGGTTTTGATTCTTCTGGATGAATTCAGAACATTTTTGCAGATGAACAGAAACAATAAATAATCATTTATAATTATGCCCAGAGATTTATTAGACTTACAATATTCGAGACAGGAGAATCCACAGTACCAGATCATCCAGTAACTCTTCAGGGAAGGAACCTGCAGCAGAAAAGAGAGGTCATGACTGGCAAAGCTGTCCAATGTGAAAGGCTTGGAATCTCAGGGGAGATTCATCAGTTGGAGTCTGCATTGGAGGAAAAGGCACTCAGTACATGTACACTGATGCTGAGGTGTGACTGCCGCCATGGACACACTTTCAAAAACCTCTGGTTCTCACGAAAATCATCACATGTATCCAATAATGCTCTACTTTATTTATCTTGGCTACAAGGCTGTCGTTCTGTGCCACTATAATCAGGGATGGGGCTTCACCCCTCAGTTTCCCAGATTACAAGTTAGTCATGTAAATACAGAATAACAACTTTGCTTTATTAATCTTCTAGGGATTTCCTAATTCATTCAATTTTATATAACATGATTAGAAGTAACCTCCTACCCCTTGTTGCCTTGACAGTTCTTGTCCTTTCCTTAAGAGTTACTTCA
>NW_004524955.1:291089-292094 GCF_000260255.1 Octodon degus
TGGAAGCCACATCTTTGAAATTCCTTCCTACCATGATCTTCAATACAGAAGCTTTTGTATGGTAGTGAATATGAAAAGACCAGAAAAATAATTGAACAAGTGATCTTTACCACAATTCATTGGACACGAAGGATTTTCCTTTGTACAACAGTATGGTTTGTGGAATCCTATGAGAGTGAACAGATGTTTTATAAATTTACTAACAGTCGACAGAGCAGCAGTACCATGTGCAGAGAATAAAACTCTGCACCCAGAATACTGGTCTCTTCAGTGATAAAATCGAGATACACTTAGGATGGTAGATATGCTTAGTATAACCAAACTTCCACAGATTGCAAGCAAATCACTGTGAAGAATGGTGTTTGATTGAGGGCTAATTTTGGGACCCTGATGCACGCAGTATAGAAATATAGATATGAGACAAATCCCAATGTCCCAAGAGAGCAGGGAGCAATACCCAGAGCCCAAGGAGAGCTGCTGTCTCTCACTTGTAAATCCCAGAAAGCTGGGATTCAGGGCTACAAATAACAGCTTCTCCTACTGACACCCTGTTCTTTGATTCCTTGCTTGGGATGTTATCAGCTAGCATTTGCATGGACCTAGTGTTAAGTAAATGATGGAAGTCGACAGAAAACAGTTTGTGTTCACTTAAATAATTATGCATATTCCTTAGCCTGTCTTTACCCTCAATAAATATGGGATGCCTCTGAGGCTCTGGGCTCACTTGGAGAGAGAATAATCTCAGTGAGACGTCTAAAGCTATATTTAATAGGTCTTCTCATTTCTTTTGGCACTGACCCATAACATGCAACAATTCAGACTGAGCATGTAATAGTGGATGGAATCAGTTCACCCACTATGACTGGAAGTCTGCTCTGCTCGGCCCATGCTTGAACTCTTTCACTGCCACCATGGCCACATCATGCTTGATCCAATGAGTGGAGCAGCTAATGAAACAGCCTGACTGCTGTTTACAGAGTTACTCCTGTTATCCAGTTATTATTA
>NW_004524955.1:292529-293369 GCF_000260255.1 Octodon degus
TAGTCCCTGAGGTTGTATAAAGTCAATATCTGTCCATTTCTTTCAGGAAAAAATGAATGTCTTTGTGCTTTTCCACATTCATCTGCCATAAACGCCTGGATGCCCCACAAAGATGAAGTAATATTCTAGCCTCCCCAAACTAGATGCACTTGCACAGCCTGCATAGCCATTGGTAAAAGTAGGCTGGTAACTTTCTCTTTCTGCTGGCCATAAGGTACAAGTGCTAACATCATGCGTGCATGCATGGTGGGGTACAAGCACTACAGAACAGATAACCATAAACCAGCAGGCCACATTTTCATGGAATTTACCTGAATCTTAAGGCCTGCTCAGGCCTGATCATAAAATTCTACTTCCATTGAATGATGGACTATTGCTGTGCATGTCCAACTTTATGACACACCATGGTAGGTAGCACGTAGTTCATGATGGCCAGCTCAGATAGTTATATAATCTGATGTTCCAGCGTCACACACTCACTTTCCTCTGCAACCCAGCACCAGGACAGGATCTGCTCTCAAAGTGCGAATAGTTGTTTGAAGGGAAGAGCTGGTTCTTCATGCAAAATTCTAAATCCTGAGAAGTATCCATGGCCGGCCTCTTTAATTTTGTGGATGCAGTAACCATGCTTGCTCGGGAGGTCAGAACTGGATACGAGCCCGCTTGCCCTTTATTAAGCCTAGTGGTATCTGTGGACTTTGTCATCTGCTGCTTTGAGAGAAGCAGAGAAATATTTCTTCGCAGTGTGAGAAGGCCGCAAAGCTCTTAGTTTATAGCTCCACATCAACAAAAACTGAATGCTTCTTAGCTTTAAAATATGTAATTGTTTATTCCTATTTT
>NW_004524955.1:294489-295670 GCF_000260255.1 Octodon degus
GTATTTAAATGGCAACAGAATCTCTGACAAAAGTAAACAAATAAAAGGAGATATAAAAGAAGGACCATTTGTATCTGTATATACAAAATAGGGTAGATACACAGCTTTCTCTTAATTCAGTGAGAAGAAAGAGTCATACTAATAGTGTTTGGATAAGATATCATGTCTGCATCTTGTACTATGAATAACTACTACAAAGACAACAATATGCAATGTATTAATTATTGAAACTATCCTAATCTGTTTTGAAACTGTCTCATGGCTATTTGTTTCTCAATAAAAAATAATTTAAAAATACTTCAAAAAAAGGTTTGAGCATTAACTTGCCTTTTCAAAAAAGCAACATAAATTGAGAATACAATTATCTGAGCTATTCTGCATACATACCTACATAACTTTTTCCCTTCTTTCTTTTCTTCTTTCCTCATCTCAGTTTTTTCCTTCAGATTAAACAATTTCTTTTCCTTTCACAGTATCCACTGAGTCTTTTAGACCTTAATCACTCCTTTAGTTTTTCACACTAATGAGAAAATACAATATTTCCACATGTGGATGATATATATTCACTTACCAAAGTAGTCTCTAGCTGCACCCATTCATCCACACATGCGAAAAAAGTATTTTTATAGCTAAATAATACTCCACTGTGTAAAAATAACATATCACTTTGATCCATTCCTTAGGTTATGGGCATTTGTATTGTTTCCAACATTTAGCAATGGCAAATTGTGCTGCTATAAACATGGGTACACATATAAGGCTGTGGGATGATTTTACTTCTTTCAGAAAAATGCCTAGAGGGGGGATAGAGGGCTTGAATGGGACTTCCAATCCTAACTTTCTGAGCTCTCTCCGTACTGATTTCCATAATGTTTGTACCAACCTTCACGACCACTAACAATGGAGAATGGCTCCTTTTTCTCCACAGCCTCTCCCGCATTTGTTATTGGTTGACAACTTGATGATAGGTACTCTTTCTAGCATAAGTCAGTATCACAGTGCTCCTCTAATTTGCATCTCTTGAATGACCAATGGTTTGAACATTTTTTCATATATTTATTTGCTAATGGTATCTCTTCATTTGTGAAATCTATATTCATCTTAAATGCCCATTTTTGGATTGGGTCTTTGAATTTTGGAGGCCTGATTTTTTAAAATTCTTTATATGTTCTTGATAGGAG
>NW_004524955.1:296185-311872 GCF_000260255.1 Octodon degus
AAGGATTGTGATGCTTCCTGTCTTTCCTCTGTCACACAGGATCTCTTTTGCTATTTTAGGTCTCTTCTGGTTCCAGCTCAATGTTAGGGATGTTTTTTCTAGATCTGTGAGGTACACTAATGGTATTTAAATTGGGATTGCGTTGAATCTGTGTAATAGTTTTTCACAATGTTGGTTCTTCCTGCCTAGGAGCAAGGAATATCTTTTCATTTTATTAAATCCTCTTTGATCTCTTTACTCAGATTACTATACATTTTGCTGCATAAATAATTTGCTTCCTTTGTGAGATTTATTCCTAAATATTTCATTTTAAGGGTATTATTATGAAAAGCATGTATCCATAATTTCTGTCTTAGTGCTTTTCTTGTTTCTGTATAGAAATGCTGTAAGATATAAATCTATGAGTGTTGATTTTGCAGTCTGGTGTGCTACTGAATTTAGTTATTAAACCTATAATCTCTTAGTGGAGTCTTAGTGGTCTTCTATGTACAATATCATGTCACCTCCAAATAATGATAATTTCACTTCTTCCTTTCTAATCATTATTTCTACTATTTATTTCTCTTGTCTAATTGCTTTGACTAATGTTTCCAGAACTATATTGAACAGGGCTGGTGGCAGTGGGCATTCTTCTCTTGTTCCTGAGTTTAAAGAGAAGGCTTTCAATTTTTGTCAATTAAGCATAATGTTGGATGTTGGTTTTCATAGATGGCTTTCATCAGGTTGAGGTAAAGACCATATATTCGAATTTTCCGTAGTGTTTTTGTCATGAATAAGTGCTGGACTTTGTCAAAAGCTTTCTTTCAATCTATTGAGATGATCATCTGATTTTTGTCTTTGACTCTGTTGATGTGGTGTGTTACATCTATGGATTTTTATATATTAAACCTTTCTTGCATTTCTGTGATTAATCACACTTGGTTGTGATGTATATTCTTCTTGATGATTTGCTGGGTTCTGTTCGTTAGAATTTTATTAAGGACTTTGACATCTTTGTTCATTAGGGAAGTTGGCCCATAGTTCTCTTTTTTGCTTGGCTCCTTCTCTGGTTTTGGTGTCAGAGTACTACTGGCCTCCCTGAATGAGTTTGAGATAATTGCTTACCATTCAATTTCACTGAAGAGTTTAAGAAGAGTTGGCATTAGGTCCTCCCTAACTTTCTTGTAGAATTCAGCTGTGAATACATCTGAAACTGGTATTATCTTCATTGGTAGGTTTTTTAATTACATTTTCAATTTCATTGACTTACATTGGGTTATTTAGAAATTTTATATCTTCTTCATTCAGCTTTTCATTGTTCATATGTATCTAGGAATCTATCCAAGTCACCTATGTTTTCCATTCTTTGAGAGTAAAGGTTTTAGTAATAAGTATTAATAATCTTCTGAATTTCTATAGTGTCTGTAATGATTTTATGTTTTTCATTTCTCTTTGCATAAATTTGAATTTTTCCTTCCTTCTTTTAATGAGGTTGGCTAGGGATTTATCAATTTTATTTATTCTTTGAAAGAATCAACTCTTCAACTCAATAATTCTTTGTATGGATTTCATCATCTCCATCGCATTTATTTCTGCTCAAATCTTTATACTCTTCTTCCTTCTTTGGGCTTTGTACTTGATTTATTCTTCCTTTTCTAGGAATTTGAGGTTCAGCATAAGATGTTCATTTGGGCTCATTCTGATCTACAGATGTGAGAATTTATCACTATAAATTTCCCTCTTACAATACATTTTATTTCATCCCACAGGTTCCAGTGTTATATCTATATTTTTGTTAGATAGTATATATTGTTGAATTTCTTCTTTAATTTCCTCTGTGACTCATTAATTGTTCAAGCTGGTATTATTTAGTTTCCATGTGTTTATATAGGTTTTGCTATTTCACTTGTCAATAATTTCCAGTTTCATTGCAGCATGGTCAGAAAATATGCCTGGGATAATTTTAATTCCCTTGCACTTCCTTAAGCATGTTCTATGTTCTAATATATGATTTATTTTATAGCATGTCCCGTGTGCAGCTGAGAAAAATATGTGTTGTGAAACTGTTAGTAGAATACTGAGAAAGTCTACTAAATCCATTTCTTTACAAGTTTTGTCTAGTTCTGTTATTTCTTTGTCATCTTTTGCAGTGGTGATTTATCTCTTTTTTTTCTTTTCAAAGTTTTATTGATAAACATATAGCAATGAGACAGTTTCAAATCAAATCGAGAGTACAGTTTCAACAAATAATACACTGCATATATTCTTCTTAGTGGTTAATTGCTGTACAAGATGCAGACTTGTGATCCTACTTACAAACACCATTAGAAAAAATCATTCTATTCATTAAGAGAATGCAACTATATATCTATCCCAACCACTTGGAATACACAGATACAAAATGGACATTCATAGATATATCCCATTTTTTTAAGTTCCGTTATTGAATATTATAGGTGTGTAAACTTAGCAAAATATTCTAAAAGAGTCCAGTAGCCCATAATAGCATTGGGTCTTCTGTTTAACTGGCAATGTCAGAAATTATTGACCTGAGTCCCCCACAGCTCAACATAACAACATGGCTTTACTTCCTATATTTCATCTTCATACTTTTCTACTGGATGGTTAAGACCAAGGTAAAGCAGGACCTATGCAACAAGAGTTGTAGTTTTTTGGTCTGAGAAGGTCAGTGAAATGCCCTCAGGATTTATCCTGAGATCCTGTACCTCAGATTGTAGAACCTTCATCAGTGCAGCCATGTGGATGAGTCACGGCCATTGCTTGGCCAATGTGCTCTCTGTGAAAGCCTGAGAGAGTGTCTTCTCCCCATGTGACTCTCCTTAGGCCCACTCTGTGTCATCGATCACTTTCCTCTTTGGCCCCATAATCTTCTTGATCAGAAAATTTGGGACACTACAGAGGTACATGACGTTACAGTACAAGTTCTCATATGTCCTGAGTCTTAATTGAGATTTATCTCTTTGTATCAATTCCCCCAATACATTTATATTATTGTTCATTAGATTTTTCATGCCTATTAAAATTTGTCTCATATAGTGCTCCTACATTGGATACATATATATTTATAATTGTTATCTCTTCCTCTTGCAGTTTTCCCCTAACAAATATGTAGTGACCTTCTTTGTCCCTTTTAATCACATTTTGTTTGAAGTTGATGTTGTTAGCAGCCACAACAGCTACCACTGATGTTTTATGGGTTCCTATCACTTGGAGTATTGTTTCCATCCTTTGACATTCAGGCTATTAATATCTTTTTGAGTGAAATGTGTTTGTTGTATGCAGCATATGGTTGGATTTTGTTTCCTTATTGACTCTGCTAGTCTGCTTGTTTGATTGGTGTTTTGAGACCATTTGCATTGATAGTTATAACTGATATGTATTGGCTTCTCTTTATTATTATTTATTATTCCTGCTGCAGGAGCCCTAATTTTCCTCTTTCCTTATTGGCTTGCTCTGCTTGGTAGTTCTCTTCTGTTGAAGTTATGGTCATCTTTGCCACGTTCTAATATATCTGACAAACTCTTTGTAAGGTTGGCTTCATTGTCATAAATTTCTTCAGTTTCTATTTGTCATGGAAGTATCTAATCTCTCCATTAAATTTGATAGTTTTGCATGAAACATCAATCTGGGTTGAGCCATTGTTTTCTATCAGGACTTCAAATATCTCACTCAAAGCTCTTCTTCATTTGATGGTCTGTGTTGAGAAATCTGCCATGATTCTGATGGGCTTTCCATTATAAGTGACTTGTCCCTTCTCTCTACAGGTTTTAATATTCTGTTCTTTGGCTCAACTTGTGGGATCTTGATTATTATGTGTTTGGCTCATGATTAACTTTGAATATGACTACCTGGAATTCTATGTGCTTTGGTTACCTGTCTATCAGATTCTTTCCCCATGCTTGGGGGATTTTCTTCTACTCTGTACAAACACTCTTTTTATGTCTTTTGTGATATTTCCAGCTATTTCATTGATACTTATTAGTCTTACATTATTTTTTGCATCATCTTTCAGCCATTGTTTTGTTATTTCTTGGTTTCTCATCATTTGTATGATGTGATTCCTTTAATATTTACTAGCGGCAATGCAATCTTCAGTCTGAAATTGAATCTTCTGTTTCATTCAAGTGGTTTTGCTTGCTTTCCATGGAATTCTTAATGATATTCATTTCAATGTTTCATTCATTCTAATCCTTTCTTGTAGTTTATTCAATGTTTCCACCATTTTCCTATTCCCTAGAATTTTTTATCTGTATCTTTTTTAGATGTATTGAACAATTCTTTTGTAATTGCTGTCATTTGTTCTTTTTTTTTAACCTGAGAGATTATTTGTTATTTGATTTCCTCCATAGCCTGTTGAAGTTGTTTCTTTATTTCAGTTGCTATTATTTCAGAAATTTCAGGTGAGGGCGAGTGAAATAGCTCAGAGGATTAAAGTGCCTGTTTAGGCATACACAGTAGCCAGGGTTCGATCCCTGGCGTGCCCTGCCAGCCCCGCCCCCAGGCACGCAGAAAAGGCAATTGAGACTGGGTGTGGTGTTGTGTGCCTGCAACCCTAGCTCTTGGGAGGCTGAATACAGGCGGATCGCTACGAGTCCAATCTAAGTAGTGAGACCCAGTAGACCCTGTAGACCCTGTACAGAAATATAAAAAAAAGAAAGGGAAGAAGAAATTTGAGGTGTTTTACTTCTAAGCTCTTCTATGATCTTTTTTCCAAGACTTGTTTTGGGTGAGCTAGATACCTGAGATTGCCTTTTGTTCCTTCCTTTTGTCATTTATTGCAGCAATGATAGATGGGCAGGGTGCAGGTCTGCAAGGCCCTCAGGAGAGTGGGAGAGCTGGGTAGGCTCACCAAATCTCCTGCTATGTGGGGTTCAATATGGTGTCGACCTCATTAAGGAGACAGGACCAAGGTACATTTCAAGAAAGATCCAATGATGTGTGCAGGCTGAAGTTGTGCAAGGTTCTCTTGATGGTGGATTGGCAGGGTCAGTACTCCATGAGGCTCTTGCATGTTGCTGTGGTAGCAAGTCTGCCTGGTAGGCTTCGGGGTAAGGAGGAGCAGCCAGACTCAGCAAACTCCAGAATTGAGGCTGGCCGGCGAGGGTAGAGCTGCTGGTCTAACAGGTCTGTCTTGCAGGCTTCAGCGCAAGGAGGGGCTAGAATTACTCTTTGATTTTGAAAAACAATCATTTCAAATAAACACTTTATGCAATTTCTTCAGTAAAAATTATCAAAACCATGGGATGTACATCATCTTCTGTCTGATATTGAGAAAATTTAAATTTTTATTGCATCTTGGAATGAAATGGAACCTAGGCTGGAGTAAGAAGTGACAAGGATAAGATCAGGTCTTCTCTTCATCTTCAACTTCATGTGGCCTGGCCCACAAGCATATTGCATCTGGACTCTAGTTTGGATGCATTTGTGGTTCTAATTCTGTATACATACTAGTGATCCTTAGGCCACCTATAACATTTCAAAACTAATGCACTGGATGAGTGTATGTTCTATTTCCAAAAAAATTTAAAAAGCACTGTCACTTTTAGTCACTCCCCCTGATTCCAAGTTATCTGGTTTTGTGCACTGGTTGTTATGAAGAATTCCCAGATAAACACCTAACATGCCTGTACATTTCATTCTTCCCACAGATGCACTCATTCAGTGATAGGTTTCCCCGAGCTCTTTTTCTGCTCTGGATATGTTCCTAATCTCTCATCATTATTGTTTCTCCAAGGTTTATTTTTATTGTATTCCTACTTGGGTTGGTATAATCTCAATATGTAAGATATTTTAACTACAATAAATTTATTATCTCCATTTTTTCATAGCTTCCTTTTTCTAAATCTCTCTCTCTCTCTCTCTCTCTCTCTCTCTCTCTCTCTCTCTCTCTCCATTCAATCTTATGCTTTTTTTTTTTTTTTTTTTTTTGTCGGTACTGGGGACGGAACTCACAATTCTGCACTTGCCGCGCAAGTGCTTATTCTACTGAGCTATCTCCCCGGCCCCCACGTTATCCACTTTATGGAACTTGTGTGTGGTTTCCCAATGAGATTTTGTAAATCTTTTTATGAATTTATATGCATTTCTTATCATTGTTTGGTGAAAATGGTTGTATCTGTATTATTGTTTTCATCTTTTTTCACTTCTTTCATGGACTGCATAAAACTTCAATTAATGAGTGCTTTTATGTCTTCAGTGACAAACTGACTCTCATTTTAGAATCCATCAATAATTTTGTTTTGGCAGAACTGGGGACTGGACTCAGGCCCTTGTGCTTGCCAGGGAAGTGCTTATTCTGCTGAGCCATCTCCCCGGCCCCCCATTAATAATTTCAAGCCATCTGAATATGAAAATTTTCATATGTGTCATGAACAATGGACACATTTATTCTAAGAAATTAACTTCCTTGAGTGAAATTACTTATAGTGGATAAGTGTTACTCACATGTTGCTGTCTAAACAAGTGTGACATGACTGATCAGTTGGACTTTTTTACATTCCACAAAGAAAATACATGAGGCCACTTAGAAGTTTTTTCCTTCAGCACATTTATTAGTCCTATATGAGTTGCAATAGTTTTAAATGCCATTAATCCTGTCTCAGTCTGTACTGTACATCGTGCTGGGATCTTAAGATATTTCAGGTGATTGTTACTATCCTATGGTGACCCCTTTGACCACCACATTGAGGGAAAAAAGGTGATGAATGTCCTTAAGGATGTCTTGCACTTAATAGCACTTAAGCCTTGAGAAGTAATAATCATGTTACAGTCAGTGGTTCCCAGCATGGTAAGGCCACAAGAAATATCTTCACATGGAAATCTCTGGACCTGGTTGGAGGTGAACCACGAATATGGATGGTCTCCTAGGTGGGTAGGCTTCAGGACACCAGGAGGGCAAATTTCTTGGGAGTGAGAAAAGGAAAACAGGAGCCCACTGTACCTTGCAGAGAGCTGTCTAATAGGCCCTCTTCACATCGTGGGCACTTCAAATACTTGTATGATAGGAATTAAAACAAAGAGGTGTTTTATGTCTTCTGCTTTCATATCCGAAGTGTTTGTGACACTCATAAGGATTCCATGCCTCCACTATCCCTCTCTTTGAAGGGAGTATCCCATTCCCAGAAGGTTGCTGCCTACAATTTCTTAGGGGGATCTTCACAGGGACCCAGGAAAGTTCATAGTCAATAATTTCTTTTCTTTCATAATTTTATTGATAAACAGATAGCAATGAGACAGTTTCAAATCAAATCGAAAGTACAGTTTCAACAACCAACACACCGCATATATTCTTCTTAGTGATTAATTGCTGTACAAGATGTGGACTTGAGATCCTATTTACAAACACCATTAGAACAAATCACTCTATTCATTAAGAGAATGTAACTATATAACTATCCTAACCACTTTGAATACACAGATACAAAATGCACATTCATCGGTACACCCCATTTTTGCTAAGTTCCATTATTGAATATTATAGGTGTGTAAACTCAGCAAAATATTCTAAAAGAGTCCAGTAGCCCATAATAGCATTGGGTCTTCTGTTTAACTGGCAATGTCAGAAATTATTGACCTGAGTCCCCCACAGATCAACATAACAACATGGCTTTACTTCCTATATTTCGACTTCATAATTTTCTACTGGATGGTTAAGACCAAGGTAAAGCAGGACCTATGCAACAAGAGTTGTAGCTTTAGGGTCTGATAAAGTCAGTGAAATCCCCTCAGGATTTATCCTGAGATCCTGTACCTCAGATTGTAGAACTTTTGTCAGTGTCAGCTATGTGGATGAGTCACAGCCATTGCTTGGTCAATGTGCTCTCTGTGAAAGCCTGAAAGAGTGTCTTCTCCCCATGTGACTCTCCTTAGGCACACTCTACATCATCAATCACTTTCCTTTTTGGCCACATAATCTCCTTGATCAGAAAATTTGGGACACTACCAAGGTACATGATGTTACAGTACAAGTTCTCATATGTCCTGAGTCTTAATTGACTTCAGAAGGGCCAAAATATTCATAGCCAATAATTTCAATGATAACTTTCAACACTTTTGAAACATTCATCCTAATATCTATTCTGGCTTTGTCCACTTTCCTCATCTTGTAAGTAAATTCCACATTTTTCCCTTTTTCTTTGTCATATTACATACTAAGAGCTTCTGCTTAGAATTTTGCAAGATCTCATCTTCCTTCTCATACTGTGTGTATGGATATTTCACTACAACCTTCAGAATAGCAAGTTTCACAAAAATTAGAAAATTTATCACAGAATCACTGAATCAGCTTGCATTTCTTCCCTTCCTTTTCAATGTCTCATTATTCCACTATCTTCTTCTCCTTTCCCAGTGAGATGGGGTCTGTCAATTTCCATGGATAACATAAAAGTTTACCTTGTAATTTCTTCATGCTTCTCCTTGAGAAAGTATTCTTAATTGCTAGTAATTCTCCTGCTAATAATGAAGCAAGAGCTTTTCAGAGCCATTCCCCATTCCCTATGAAGCCACTATTCCTTCTGAAACAGCTGACTAGATAATCACAGCCCTGGAGGAAAGTGAGGTTAAACACCTTCAAATTACCTCTTAGCACATTTCTGGAGCCTCATGACTCATCCTCCACGTTCCCCTTTATCAACACTCCTGTCACAAATCAACGGATACTTTATATTTATCTAGACGACACAGTTTCAAAAGAAAAGACTTCTCTTTGTGACTGACATGATGGGAGTGATTCTTGTGCACCATCATGGTCCACTGGCGTGAGCTCCACACCAAGAGCAAGGATGTTCGCTAAATCAAAGTGCGACTTATGAAATTTCAGGTAAGAAGGCACATATCCATCTTTGATCCTTCCCGTTGTCATTGAGGGAATATTAAAGAATATCACTTATAGAAAGAGGTATGCAAAGCAGACCTAAAATATGGATGGCTTAAAAAATTCTGTACTTACAATTTGAGGGAGGATTGGAGTACTGCGTCATTATCCCCAGTGTGAGATTATGCAGCCAGAGTGCGTTACAATTAACAGTGTTGGACGGTGAATATTTATCACTTTAACAGTGACCATGGGAAGTGACTGAGGGACAGTGGTTGGCTCTCTATGGGTATGTCTAGTCCTAGTATTCTTTCTCTTCTTGGAGGAAGATAAGCAGTCTTTAAGGAGGAGATGACTTCCTGAGAGCAGGTTACAGGATATGAAACCTTGGTGTCTTTAGCAGGCATATGATTCAATCATACTCTGCAATGAAGGTGTCTGTCTTATTGCAGGTTTTCTAGCCCATTCCTCTCATCTACTTATTCCTCTCATCTACTCATATGTCGCCATGACTTCCAGGATATCATTTCACGATGTTAAGAGTTAAATTTAGGGTATGTGTGTGGCTGTGCACTATTTTCACACATATGGCTAAGTGAGGATATACTTAAAGTTTGTAATTGAAAAAAGGTAAATATTTTAATTTATTGCTATAAATGACAGTCAATGTAAAATGCTCAAAGAAAACTAACGGCTAAACGGACACAGCATAAAATTGTGTAAAGTTGGAGGTATCTGAATTGACATGCATTGCATCATTTTCAATTAGAGCTTCAAAAACTGGAACCTGAATCACCCTCACTGAAATTTTCACTGTAAGATTTTGTAATTTTCATGGAGTTAACCAAATTGTCACATGTGTGGGTAACTTCTAACATTAATTTTTTTAGCAGAACCACCATTAACTTTGACCCAATTCTGAATAATCTGAAAAATGTGTGTATTATAACACATCCATGGTTATTACCTATGTCTGGTGAAACCTTTCCCATCTCTCCCTAGTGGAGCATCTCCAAAGTACCTTTCCTATCATCAGTCACAGGTTTGGTCCCAAATTTCTCTTGGGTGACTCTGAATTTTGTCAGTAGACCATGTGTATTGTCAAAACATAAAATTTAAGCATATAAATTTTGTGAAATATTGATAAATAGTAACATGTAATCCTAGAAATTAAAGAATGTTTTATTATAATTACTTTGAATTCAACATTGTTATAAAACATCTATCATAGTCATACATGAATTTTGTCATTAATTCTATGAAATGTAAAAAGAAAGCAATTAAACAATATATAAAATATCATTTCATATTAAAAGTTAAATGCTGTAAAATATTTTCTATTTTATTTTCCATGCCATAATAGCTGTAATTAGGTTGAAGCTTTTAAATAACTGATGTGAAGTCTATGTATATTTGCTCCAAATGAAATAAGAATGACTCTTCAGGTTTATCATACTCACATGGAATGGCACTTACATTAAATACTAAATTTTACTTATGAAAATTATTTCTACTTTTGAATTGTAAAACAGGTAATCCATGTAGTAATGCAGATTCATAACTTCATACAAATTGCAAGCTAAGGGCTGGAGAGATAGCTCAGTAGAATAAGTGCTTGCCTGGCAAGTGCAGGTGCCTAAATTCAATCTCCAGTTCCACCAAAAAAAAAATTGCATGCTAACAGAGAAATTTCTTAATCATTTTAGAACTATTTCACTAAAAGGCTGGAGAAGTATATTTGGACAGAAATAGAACAAAAAATAGCATATTATGTAATGATAACATAAATGCAGATAAAGCATTAAAAAACAAACTAACACAAAAATGTACACTGTTCTAGGTGAATCTAGAAACAAATACAAGAAATAGATTTTTGGAGAATCTACGCAGGAGTGGGAAATAACACTAGTAAATAATAAACTTAAACCTGCTGTGAGGAAACACACCTGGACCTGTCTCACCACATTTTGTTGACTTTGGATGAAATTATTGGCCTCATAACTGAATGTCACCCAACGGCCTGGCAAGTGGAATCATCTTTGTTGCTCAGACAGGAGTTGGAATGCTGGCAAACACTGTGGTTGTTTACTGTTACATCGTCATTCCCCACCCTGAAAGAAGGTTAAAGCACATGGATCTGATTCTCAAAAACTTAATTTTTGCCAACTGTTTGGTTCTTCTCTCCAGAGGAATTCCTCACACTATAGTAGTCTTGGGGCTGCAATATTCCATGGGCAATATTGGATGCAAATTGGTCTTCTATCTTCATAGGGTGGGCCGGGGTGTGACTCTCGGTACTACCTGTATCTTGAGTGGATTCCAAGCCATCACAATTATCCCTGGCCAACACCAATGGGTGAAAATCAAAGCCAAAGATCCCAAGTATGTGGTATTTTCCATTACCTTCTGCTGGATTCTTCACATGCTGGTAAACAGTACTTTCCCTGTGTACATTACAGGTGAAAGTGGAGGCGCCAACAGCACACTCTATGGACACCTTGGGTACTGCTCCAGTATAAGAGGTGAGAGAATGGAAACCATATTGTACCCTGTGATCATGTCTTCCGTTGATGTGCTGTCTTTGGGGTTTATGGTGTGGGCCAGCGTCTTCATGATGCTCTCCTTGTACAGACATAAGCAGAGTGTCCCACACATTCATAGCAAGAACCTCTCTTCCAAATTCTCTGCTGAGACCAGAGCCACCCAGACCATCTTCATTCTGCTAATCACATTTTTATCCATATATTCCCTGTCTTCATTCTTTACATTTTATGTTTCTTACTTTGGTCGACCCAGTCCGTGGCTGGTGGACATCAGTGCACTTTTAGCTACCAGCTTCTCCTGTTGTAGCCCATTTGTGATCATCAGCAGGGACTCACGTTTCTCCAGGTTGTTGTGCCTGCTGCCAAAAGATCAACAATTTCTGTAAGCTGATCATGATTATAAATGTCATTATCTTAGTTATTTTATTTTGCAGAGACAGAATAGTGAAAGCACAAAATTAAATTAGAGAAGATATATTTAGTTTACAGTTTTTTATTAATTTATTGAGAAACAGCAATGAGACTGTTTCAAAACCAATTAGTAGGACAGTTTCAATAATTAATACATTGCATATTGATGTCTTTGTAGTGGTTATTCATAGTTCAAGATGCAGACATGATATCCTGTCCAAATACTAAAATCTTTCTTTTCATTGAATTAAGAGAATGTAGCTATATATCTATTCTATTTTTATATCCAACAGAAAAATATAAAAACGAGATATAAAAAGTAAAGCCATATTAATATGGTGAGCTATAAAAGTCTCAAGTCAACAACTTCTGACATTGCCAGTCCTACAGATACCCTACTACTATTCTGGGCTACTAGACTATATTGGATTATTTTACTGAATTTATACACCTACAATATTTAAATAGCAATGAAATACCCATATCTAACAAAACTAATCAAAACAAATTAGCTTACAGTTTTTAAATGGTTTGGTTCATACCTGGCTGACTCCAAAGCAGGGCGGTACAGCATAGGTGCATTGCATATGAGAAATTGTCCATGGAGAAGCTGGGCAAGCAGAAGGCTAAAAGCAGCATGCAACAAATGACAAACAACAAATGATAAGAATATTCTCTCTTGTTGTGTTTTATAATTTATTCAGGATATCCATCCTTGGGGCAGGTAGCACTCACACCCATGTTGTGGCAGCCACTAACCTAACAACATTCCATAAATGAATCCCAGCTTCACATCCTTGAAACCAACAGAATACAGCCTAAGTCAAGGCATCTATAGAAAGGACCCCTGAGGCTTTTGGACAGATCTCCAGATAAAAGCCATAATAGCCACGAGCTATATTTCTGAAGACTTTCTCATATTTGCTGTTTTTCTCATTATGTTTGATTGGTATCTATTGATTCAGGAAGCTTATAGACTGAATTACATCAATCAAAGATCAGTTCAGTAAATTCATTTCTATCTTCCCAAAGAGACATGCATTAAACAAGTCTTCCTTTTTTTTACTGAAGGTTTCATAGTTTATTTTATTTTTTATTAATTTTATTGAGAAACACATAGCAATGAGACAGTCTCAAAACTGATTAATAGGATGGTTTCAATAATTAATACATTGCATATTCTTATCTTCTTAGTGGTTATTCATAGTGCAAGATGCAGAAATGCTATCCTGTCTGATCACCTAGCAATAGCTAAAAGTGCTATTAATCCTATATTTGCTGCCAAGAACAGGGATTTATAATCCTTAGACTGAGATATTTTAATCTCAAATGAGTAAGTCTATGTGGAGTGGAATATGTGACAGATGGAGAAAGCCTTCACAGGACAAAAACTTCACCAAGGATGCATGGAGAAAGAATGGAAGAGAAGCATCTCAAAAGGAGCAGAGAAAAGTCTTTACACTGTTTACAAGTCATTTTATCCAGATATACAGTAGACCAAATATTTTCAGCCAAGGAGAAATGATGTATACAGTTGCCCCCATGTTTACTTAAACACCCAGAGGCTCATATGATAAGAGGTAACCAAATGCAATCTATGGTTTTCTCAGAGAGGCACTATAGACAGTAATAACAATATAATTACAAACTCTAAAAATTACCAAAAAAATGTATGATGATTCAATTTTTGAAAAAAATATAATTGAGCACACTGATTTCAAAAGCAACTTGTCCTGTGTATGCTTTTGTTTGTTTGTGTTCTGTCTGATCTATATACGATTGCTTTAATTGAACTCAAGAAATTTTTCTTCTTTTTATGTTTTTTTGAGTTTTGGAAGGCTTGGCTATAACTTAATTTGATTTATAAATAAATGTCACATATTATAAAGATATACTTCCTCCAAGATTGTCGGCTGGTCAGAAAATGTTAAAGTTTGATTCATAAATGTAATGCATATTGTTGCTCATATATTATGATGAGAATCTCCAAATTTAATGGGATAAGTATTTGAGATTGTACCTTAACGGTTTAAAAAAAAATTAAGACACTTCTTAAAATCCTTTAGGGTGGGGAGAGACTATTTGACAGGAGTCCAATCGCAGAATAAAACAGCAGCCACCTGGAATAATATTAACCATATTTTATTGATTAATATGGAGACCAAATAGTCTCCACAGCCTTATAAGACACAGCCCCATAAATGTGCTTCAAAATATATCGTTGTGATATGTTTACATTGGTCATTGTCAGAAAGTTAAGTTTTCAAAAATAGGACAATAAAAGGTTTCTGATTATAGGTGCTCTTAGCACAAAACTGAATGAAGAAACAAAATAATAACAATTTATTATCACTAATTTCATGATGTGTTAAATGTATTCATGCCTCATATAAGTACAGTATTCTAAAATGTAAACCTGGGGGACTGCCCATTAGCTCAGGTGTTTTGTTTTGCGGAACCAAGGATCAAACTCAAACAGTTGCACTTGCCAGGAAAGCGCTTATTCTACTGATCCATCTTCCTGGCCCCTAGCTCATGTGTTTAAGTGCCTGCTGAAACAAAGCAGTCAGGCTCAGAATGCTGTGATTCAATCCCCTCATCCTCAAGCCAAATCAGACCTGCCCTGAAGGCATCCTGCACAGCCCAAAAAATAAAACATAAAATGTAAACCTGGGCTTCTATATACCAATAGACATTGACCTTGCTCTTGTATCCCAGAGATTTGTAATAAAATGTTTATATCAAGTCAACATGAGATTATAAATCAAATGATAATTTTTTTAACAAAAGTGTATGTGTATGGTATGTATGTGCCAAGACATTAAAGATGCTGAGACATTGAACAACCCAAAAATGCTACAGATTTTCTCAACTGCATCTTATTAAAGGACAACAAATTAGGTAAGAGCTTCTTATGCAGTACATAGGAATGATTGACTAAAAAGTCTATTCTACTCCAAAATGGACATTTAAATGTGTTACAAAAATGTCATCATTATTGTTGTGCTACATTACTATGCATAGCTATTGATGTCAAATTTTCCCTGCAACGCTCTAGAATTGTTGTCTGTTAACATTCTACTGTGCGGACTGGACCTTCAGCCGTGATCTCAGGACCCCTCTGAACCCCTCCAGCAACAACCCAGACTTCCACCACGCTCTCGGGACACCCACACACCCATCCCAAGCCCAGGCCCAGCTAATGTGTGGGAGAGCTTCCACACTCCCCTTTTCCTGCTCGGATAATCTCTCTAGTGTAAGAACTCAAAAGAAGAAAGAAAAATTGAAAAGTATAGCACAACTAAATGGAGAGTGAGAACTTAAGGATGAAACGACGAAGAGAGGGCAAGTAGAAAATCCAAGAAATACGGAAGGAGCCAGCCCACGCATTTCTATAGACAAGATGGTTAAGGCAATGATCCTGAGAATCTCCATCACGTTTTTGAAGGTAGCAGCTAATTGGTAGGAGTCTCACCCTGACTAACGACATCTTCTGATACCTGTGAATTTAGCACCTGCACCGAGGAAAGCAATGTGTGATACTATGTCCATGCTTGTAATGCCTGTCATTCTGATCTAAATGCATCCTGCTTCTAATGTCATATCAATTACTGTTATACTCTCAAGTAAATGTTTGTTTCAAGAAAAACGTTAATAAAAGAAAACAATAGACAAGAAATTATGTCGTAGAATTGTCGTGCTACCACATTGTATATGGTTAGATTTCTAAATTTCTGTGTAAAAATGTGCAATTCTTTATTTCTATTTTTTTCACCAATTTTTTTTTATTTTTTTTCATTCTTTAGGGATTTAGGCTGCTTCAACAAAGCAGTCAAGCTCAGGTTGTGGTAGTTTGATCCCCACAACTCAAACCAGTCAAACCTTCCCTGAAGGCATTCAGATCAAAAAAAAAAAAAAAAA
>NW_004524955.1:313390-315035 GCF_000260255.1 Octodon degus
TATATGGATAGATATACAGCTACCTTCTATTAGTTCAATGAGAAGAAAGTTTTGTACTAATATTGTTTAGACAAAATATGTCTGCATGTTATCTTCTGAATAACTACCACAAAGACAACATCATACAATGTATTAATTATTGTAACTGTCCTACTAACTTGTTTTGAAACTCTCATTGCTATTTTTCTCATTAAAATGAATTTTAAAAAAAAATTAAAAATAATCATTTCAAATTGAGATTGCGATGCCTCCTGCTTTGCTTTGTTGCTTAGGATTAATTTTGCTATTGTAGACCTCTTCTTGTTCCAGATGAATTTTAGGAAAGTTTTCTCTAGAACTTTGAACTATACTAATGGAATTTAGTTGGCATTGACAATATAATATTGAATCCTGCACAATTAAGTACACTTAAGACTATTGTCTTGTAATGCATCTATTTATCTGAAAATGTTTCAACTTCCTTCTTTAAGGAGGACTAGTACTGCCCTGTACATAAATACTACATTCTTTTTATCTATTCATGTATTCATGGGCTCATAGCCTCTATCCAACAGGTAGCTATTATACAACTTGCTTCTATAAACATAGATGTGCATGTGTCACTTGGCTATGATAAATGTAACTCTTTCAGGAAAATATCTAGAAGAAAAATAGCTGCTAAAATATATCCTCTCCACTTTGATTTTCATAGCTGTTATTCTGATTTACACTTCCACAGCAGGGGTGAAGGGAAATCAACAGACCAAAACAAAAGCAAGAGAGAAGAGCAAAATGCAGGTGGACTCCACCGTTCAACTTTCCTTTTCCACTACACCCGCAACAGCATTTGTTATTGGTTCATTTCTTGATTATATCCATTTTTTCTGGAGTATGATGGAATCCAAGTGTTGTTTTAATTTTCATTTTTGAATGATCAGCAATGTTCTCATGATAAGGGCCATAATAGTGGGTGGAAAAGAAAGAAAAGGAAGAGAAGGGGAGTGTTAAGAGAGAAAGTTAAAGGGAAAACATAAAGACAGCCTTTATACAAGGTGAATGGAAGAATGGATAAAGGAGGGGAGCTGAAGAAACACAACTGTGATACGTAATGTACAGGCGATGACGCACAGGATCACTACAGATGGCAAAGCTATGCTAAAAATTAGATAAACTTTAAAAGTCAAAGTATTTAAAGAGCACACTGTTTCAAAAAACCTTCACATCTTAAAAATATGACCACAGGTAATTTACAATGTGAGTAAAAAGAACTCTTTGAGATGGAGGAATCATCATTTTGAATGAATCTTTTTTTCCACTTTCTTCATGAAATGCTATCAGAAAAACGGTACACATGTCATGTGAGGTCTGACCTAGTGGATCAACTTAAATGTTATTGCATCTTGAAAGGAAATCGAGCCTGTGCTGGAGTAAGAAGAAGTGACAAAGGCTAAGATTATGCATTTTTCTTAAGCATGAACTTCACTTGGCCTGGCCCACAAGCACCTTCCATCTGGAGACTCTAGCTTGGATGATTCTGTGGTTCTATGTCTATATAGATACTGCTGTTGCTTAGGTCACCTATAACATTTACTGCCCTTTCAAAACTAATGTACTGGATGAGTCGTGTATGTTCAGTTTCCAAAAGAAAAGCACTCTCAGTTTTGGT
>NW_004524955.1:316035-318669 GCF_000260255.1 Octodon degus
AAAAAAAAAAAAAAATAGTAATAATAATTCCATAGTGACCATTTGACCACAACACAGAAAAAATAAACATGATGAATAATCTTAGGGGTATGTTTGCAGGAACATCACTTAGGCATCCACAACTAGAGACCACGGTCAGAGTCAGTGATTCCCAGCATGGTGAGGCCACAAGAAAAGTCATCATAGGTAACTTTCTGAACCTGGTTGGAGGTAAGTAATGGATATTGATATTCCCCTGGGTGTGACAGGCTTCAGAACATGAGGAGAAGAAATTTCTTGGGAGGAAGAGGAGGCAGAAAAGAACCCAATCCTGGTTGCAGAACATTCTCTAATAGACCCTCTTCACGCCATGTGAATTTCAAATACTTTTACAATAGGTGATGAAACAGACGTGTTTCATGACTTTTGCTTTGAAATCTAAGTTCTTTTTAATACTCATAAAGCTTCCATCCCTCCATTACCACTCTCTTGACAGGGTGGCTCCCGTTGCCATTGCAATTTCCTAGGAGGATTCTCTCCAGGACCAAGGAAAGCTCAGAGCCAATAACTGCAATGATAACTTTCAACACTTGAAATATTTATCCTAACATCCATTCTGGGTTTTTTTGTTTGTTTGTTTGTTTGTTTTCAGAACCAGGGATTGAACACAGACACTTGTGCTTGCCAGGCAAGCACTTATTCTACTGAGCCATCTCCCCGGCCCCCAAAATGGAATAAGGATTTTTTTTTTGCTCCAAATGCCTTCAGGGCAGGTTTGGCTGGCTTGAGTTGTGGGGATCGAACCACAGCAAACTGAGCCTGACTGCTTTGTTGAAGTAGCCACTTAAAGAACTGAACGAAGGGGCAGCCCCACACACAACATCTATTCTTGATTTTGGCCACTTTCCTCATCCTCTAAGTTAATTCCATATTTTTTTCCATTTTTTATTTTCATATTACATACTAAGAGCTCATGCTTAGAATTATAAAAGATTCTATTTTGCTTCCCATACTATGTGTATAAATATTTCATTGAGACCCACATAATCACAAATTTCAAAAATGATGAGAAAAATGTATCACAAAAGCACCAAATTCACATGCATTTCTTCCTGTCTTTTTCAAATTTTCATGATTCTACTCTTTTCTTCTTTTTTCCCAGTGAGTGAGAGAGGGTCTGGCCCTTTCCAAGGATGACAGAAAAGTTTCCCTCATCGTTGCTTCTTGCTTCTCCTTGAGAGAGCATTGCTAATTTCCAGTAATTGTCCCTGATAATTAAGCAGCAAAAGTTTTTCAAATTATTCTCAATTCCCTGTGAAGACACTGTTCTTTCCGCCTCAGTTGACTGAATAATCACAGCTCTGGGGTGAAGAGAGGTTAAACAACTTCAAACGATCTCTTAGGGCTGAACTGGATCCACATCTCTCATCCTCCCTGTTCCCTTTGTCTACCCTCCTGTCAAATGTCTACGTATACTTTACTGTATATTTGTCTAGGCAACACAGGTTCAGAGAAAAGACCTCAGTATGTGGATGATATTATGAAAGTCATTCTTCTATACCAACACAGCCCACTGACACGAGATCCACACCAAGAGGAAGAAGGACATTTTTTCTATACCAAAGTGCAGCTGATGAAGTGGAGTTTCAGGTAAGAAAGCACACATCACCCTGTAATCCCTCCTCCTGTCGTTGATGGAATGTGAAAAGGTATCACTTAGTAGTGGGAGAAATGCAAAGCAGACCTGAAATACGAATGGCTTTTAAGAACTCTGTTGCTACACTTTGAGGTGCTATTTGGTATTGGATCATGCGTCGTTACTGCCGGTGTGTGATCCTGTAGCCACTGTGCATAAGAATGAGAGTTGCTGAAGTACGAACACTTGCCACTGTAGCAGTGACAATGAGATGTCATTAAGGGACAATGATTATTTCTCCATTGACATTTCTCATCCTAGTAGTATCTCTCTTTCTTGGAGGAAAAGAAGCAATCTTCAAAGAAGAGATGATTTGCTGATAGCAGTTACCAGGAAGAAAAAGCTTTGGTGTCCTTACCAGACTTATGATTCAAGTATGTTACATAATGAGAGTTTCTGTCTTACTGAATGTTTTCTAGTCTATTCTTTTGTCTATCTATGAAAAGTCTGCTCCTGCAACCTCCAAACTCATAGGTAGCCTTCATGGCCTGCAGGATACCATTCATGCTGTTTGGTGAAGAGTCGCATTTCTGACACATGTGTTCGGGTGTGATTGGGTGTCTGTATGTTTGCAGGTATTGCTAAGGAGAATATACTTACATACTGTAGTGGCCAAAACGTAACGTTTTGAATGTGTCGATATAAGTTACATTCAGTGTAAAATACTCAAAGAAAACTGAAGGCTAGAAAGACACAACATAATATTTTGCAAAAAGAGTTTGTCTGAATTGATATAAATTGTGTTATTTTCAGGGAAATCCTCAAATATGGGAACTGAAACATCCTCACTGAAATTTTCCCTGCAAGACTGCAAAATCTATATCTATAGTAAACTAAATTGTTACATGTGTGGCTAACTTCTAACACTGACTGATTTAGCACAAGCACAACTTTGATGTGACTCTGAATAATCTAAAAAACATGTTTATTTTATTTTATTTACTTATTGTCATTTTTTT
>NW_004524955.1:320619-332387 GCF_000260255.1 Octodon degus
AGCAGTAAATGGCATGTCATGACAAGCCGCCCATATTCAGACTACCAGAATGACAGGCACTCCAAATATGAAACTACTGTTACAAATTACCATCTGCAGTGCAGTAGCTTAGTTCACATAATGTACTTTTTTATGTAAAGCATTTTCTGCCAGGAATGGTGGTGCACACCTGCAATTCCAGCAAGTTAGGTAGAGGCAAGAGTGTCATTGGAAGTGTGACACCAGACTGGGCTACAAAATGAGCTTAGGGCCAGAATGAACTGCATAATGATACTCTGTCTCAAAAAGACAAAAAAAAAGTTTTCTACTTTTATTCCTATGCCGTAGTAGCTTTGATTAGGTTTTGTTTTAATATAACCACTGTGATATCTTTGCATATTTGCTCCAAAATGAAATAAAAATGACTCTTCAAATTCATCATGCTCATATGGAACCTGATTTACATTAAATACAAAAACTTAGCTATATAATTTATTTCTACTTTTGAATTATAAAAAAGGTAATCCTTGTAGAAATACAGATTCCTAAGTTCATATAAATGGTACACTAACTGAGTAATTAGTCATGTAAGGAATATTTGCCTGAAAGACTGTGGAGATGCATAATTTAATGGAAATAAAACAATAATACCACACTATGTAAGGACAACATAGGCACCAATAAAGCATTAAAAACAGAAACTAACAACAAAATATGTACTGTTCTAGTTGAATCTTGAAACAAATACAAGGAATAAATGCAGGAGTGAGAAAAAATCATAGTACATAATGAATTAAAACTGCTTTGAGGAAACAACCTGGAACAGTCCCAACAAGATTTGTTGACTTCGGATGAAATTATTATTCTCATAACTGAATGTCGCCCCATGGCTGGCAATCAGAATCATCTTTGTGGCTCAGACAGGAGTTGGAATTCTGGGAAATATTTTGCTCACATCTTCATTCCCCACCCTGAACGAAAGCTAAAACACCTGGATTTGATTCTCAAAAACTTGATTTTGGCCAACTGGTTGGTTCTTCTCTCCAGAGGAATTCCTCACACAATAGTAGTGTTGGGGCTGCAATATTCTATGGGGGATGTTGTATGCAAATTCATCATCTACCTTCACAGGGCAGCCAGGGGTGTGACTCTTGGTACTACCTGTATCTTGAGTGGCTTCCAGGCCATCACAATCAGCCCTAGCCATCACCAATGGGTGAAACTCAAGGCCAAAGACCCCAAGTACATGGCGTGTTCCATTATCTTCTGCTGGGTTCTTCACATGCTGGTAAATAGTGCTTTTCCTAAGTACATTACATGTACAAAGGCAAGCAACAACCATACCCAATACAGACTCCTGGGGTGCTGCTCCAGTATAATTGGTGAGAAAACAGAATCCTTATTGCACTCTGTGGTGCTGGCTTCCGTTGATGTGCTGTCTTTGGCGTTCATGGTGTGGGCCAGCATCTTCGTGATGCTCATCTTGCTCAGACACAAGCAGAATGTCCTACACGTCCGCAGCAAGAACCTCTCTTCCAGATTCTCTGCTGAGACCAGAGCTTCCCAGACCATCTTCATTCTGCTAATCACATTTTTCTCTCTATACTCCCTATCTTCATTCTTCATCTTTTATTTGTCTCACGTTGACCGACCCAGTCCATGGCTGGTGAACATCAGTGCACTCTTAGCTACCAGCTTCTCCTGTTTAAGCCCATTTGTGCTCATCAGCAGGGACCCACATTTCTACAGGCTGTTTTGCCTGCTGCCCAAAAGTGAACAACTTCTGTAAAGTGATCATGGAATATAAATGTCATTACCTTGGTTATTTTCTTGTGGCTGAGGCAACATCTCACTGTACAAAATTAAAAATAGTAATGGTATGTTTAGCTTCCTGTTTTTACATGGCTTGGTTCGCAGTTGGCTGGCTGCTAAGCAGGGTGACACGGCAAAGGTGCGCTGCATATGAGGAACTGCCCATGGGAAAACTGGGCAAGCAAAGGCATGAAGGAGCATGCAAAATACGACAGGCATCAAGAAGAGTCCCTCTTTCTGTCTTTTACCTGACTACCCACCCTTAGAGCAAGGAGCATTCACACACATGGTGTGGCAGCTTTTATCCTAACATCACATCATGAATGAACCCCAGTGTTACATCCTTGAACCCCGAAGGACACACCCTACATGAAGGCACCTCTGAAAATCCTGACAAGCCCCTTGAGGCTTTCCTAAGTATATACAGATATAAACCATAATAGCCAGAATGTATGTTCTTGAGGATGATCTGTTTCCAAAGGTTGCTTGCTTCTAAGATTATCATTTTCTCTCTATATATTAAATTAGTAACTATTGGTCCAGGAAGACTATAGAAATATTCAGGAAAACGAAATATCAGTTCAGTAAACTCATATCTATCTTGGCAAAGAGCCGCACATAAAAGAAGGCCTACTTTTTCCAACTTTACATCTAAGAAGGAGCAGAGGCATCTTGGAGTTTTCCACTAGGCTGTGTACTCATGTTCTCCTATCTATCCCTGCTTTATAACTCTCCTATTTTGTGTGTCCCCTTTTAACATTTATTTGACATATAAAGGTTTTAAACTCTACCCATAAGTTCCACTAATTCATTAATGTGGTGCATTAACCACTGATAAACTTGTAATGCCAAGGTGAACTGAGTTGGAATGGTTCTGGTCATGAAAGGTTTGCCTGAGTATTCTTGCTGACAGGATGAAAGGAGAACTGGAGGGGAAGATAGTATGCTGCTCATTTTCCTGGAGAAGTTCATCCCACCGGTTTTCCTGATGTGAACCGAGGTATTCTCTTCGTAGGAGAAGTTTATGTCTTCACCCAACTGAGGGTGGATGCATCTCTCCTTGGCAGAGCTCTCGTTTTTACCTTTTTGTTTCCTGACTCCAGTGAAGATCTCTCAGCCTAGTGGTACAGATTTTTCATTCCTCAGGCACAAAACTTGGACCTTGCACATTTGGGATGTCCTAGTGTATGTCTTAATAGCACACTTGCACAAGGTATTGTGGTGTGTTCTAAGACTTTAGCAGGACTCATGGAGGATTCAAGGATTTACGAGTCTTCCCTAGATTCTTGCATTTTCTTCATTATCCCCTGCTTGGCTTGAAAGATAATAAATGCAGGCTATTCAGAGAAGTTATTTATTATAAATGCAAGAAAATAATTGTAAGATGATTGGAATACCCCAGGAACCCTAACATCACACCATTTGTCTCATTCATTTGATTTCAATGTCACACATTTGGAAGAGTGTGGGCCTGATCAGCCAGAAACAACTAAGAGGTTATTAACCCAATACTTGGTGCTCAGACCAGGGATTTATAATCCTTACATTAAAAACTTTTAATTCCAAATGAGTAAGTCTATGTAGAGTGGACTATGTGAGAGATGAAGAAGGCCATCACAAGATAAAAACTTCACAATGAGTGGCTGAAGAAACGAGGAAAAGAAGGAATCATTCCACAAGGAGTAGAGCTAAGACTTTCCACTGTGCCAAGATCCTTTATCCGAGATTAAATGGATGAAAACTTTTCAGCTGAGGAGAAATGGCACATACAGCTGCTCCAAGGTTTACTTAATAAGGAACTCATGTGATAAGAAGTAACCAAATATAATACATGGTTTCCTCAGATAGGCAGTACAGGTAGTAACAATTGGGAAAGAGTTAGAATAAAATCTTCATTTTTATAGCGGTTTCTTTTTATTGAATCTGATAATGGCACAGAGTTCTGGCACTGCCGAACCAAGCCTGAGAATCTAAGGAAGGAGATGGTACAATGGACTGCCTCATCCACCCTTCATACAATATATTAGAACTTGATTCATGTGCATTTTTTAAATTTCACAATCTTTTAAAAAATTATACCAAGAGCTGGAATTTAAATCTGCTCCTGGTCTTCAGCTTTCCAGTACAGTGCCCCATTAAATAAAACTTCACATTCATCTCACTTCACCTCTCAATGACATGACCCCTGACAAAATTTTGAAGTAAAATGTATAATTTTCAAGAAATATAGGAAGATCCAAGAGATTCCTTGCTTCTGGTCCCCAAATGAAGTCTTCAGCTTAACAATAATCTCTTACTACTCCCTTAATCATCCAAATGCCCTGGGCTGGTTCAGCCTTTCACTCTATACACCAACAGGCAGGAACATTGACCACGTCAAATGTCAACATCACTGCACACCAGGGGCCAGCAGAGGGTCTGGAGACACTGCATACCATCTTCCTTGGACTTTCATTCCTGCCCCGACATGTGCGCAAGACTCAGATCCTATTGAAACATGCCCAGCACCAGGACAGGCTTACTTACCCACGTGCTTTACTCTTGCCAGTAGCAAGTCTGCAACTCCTGCATTTGGCAAAGGGATTTATTACAGAGAAGCACAGACTCTGCATCAAGAGTTCACTACCACTATAAAATATTTCGACTGAACCAAAGATACTAGACTAAGGAAAAACTGCTAGGCTGTCTTTATTAGGTGGAAAAAATTCAGTAATCCTGGGGAACTGCCTCAAGTCCCTCGTAAAGACTACTATACAGTACTGGACAGAGTACAATCTGCAGTCACTAAAAGCAAGCATGCTACATCTGTACCTTTAGCCTTTCTAAATGAACACTATGAAGACGCACCAAAAGCCTGGCAACAGAGCTATCGGGGACAATCACTGCATCTACAGAATGGACAATACCTTAAAAATCTGGGCTCATGTATGTAAAGGAGTCTCATCAAAGATCATGTAAGAACTATGAAACTGAAATGGGTGGTAGGTGAGGTTCAGCTTTGTGGCTTTGAATCTGTAGCACCTGTCAGTGAATCCCTTAGCCCAGTGATGGCAAACCCTTTAGAGCTTTCAATGATAACAAACAGCCTGCTGAGGCACACAGGCCATAGGCTGGCCAGCACTGTCTTAGCCTGAGCAGAAATAATACTCTTTCCAGAGCAGTTTCCTACACAATTTAGATCTGATTAAAGGAGGCTGTAGCAGCACCTGAAGTACAGCCTTCAGCATCCTTTGCACCTACATGAAAGGCTATTTGGTTTCACTCTAGGGATTGGCAAATTCACAAGAAATCACCATTTGAAAGCATATTTCTGCTGACTTAGCCAAGCAGTATGCTGTCAAAGATCTTATTCTAAGTCAAAGTAAAAAAAGGTCTTGATGTGGAACACAGAAAAAGCACTATACAGAAGAGAAAAAAAACTACTAAAGGAAACTAGATTATTTCCCAGCCCACCCTCTTTCCCACTTGATGGACCCAAGTTTGGTAAATTTAATTTGCAGTTACATCAGATAAATAAAAATTGAAATTATAAATCACAGATCTATTCAGATGATCTGAACACATCAGGGTTTTTTTGAAAGCAGTGTGTTCTAAAGGTCTAATACAGCCACAGCTTACTACAGAGTACTCTTTGCAGAAGGGCACAGGACAGGTTCATTAAGGTCACTTAAATCTTCACCTTTTACAGGAGATCAGAACCCAGATGGCTGACTTTCTGAAGGATTTCTGGTAGAAATGCAGTAGAGCTGGTTTCAAGGTTCACATGAATACTTTAATAGCTGTAACCTTCTTATCCAGAAGTTGTGATCCACATGAAGTCAACAACCCTTACAAAAGCTAAGTATCTGAACATAAAAAGATGCTCCAAATGACCACTGGGGGCACGTTTTGGTTTTTTGTATTTGCAGAGCAATGATGAAAAAAGTGTTTAATCTAGTTCACACATTTATATTACAATGAAAAGTCCTCTAAGTCCTATTCACATAAAGAGCAGTTGTGATATTTTTAACTCCCATATTGCAGCAGGCCAGCCACATGCATGGTCTGCATCCACTGCTGTGGGTCCAACAGGGACCATTCGTGGTGATCAGCTGTGGTCTAGTTTACATCACACCATAGTGATATGTGTGCACCCATGTTTATAGCAGCACAAGCTGTGATAGCCAAATCTTGGAAACACCCAAAATGCCCGTCACTTGAGGAATGGATGAAAAAGATGTGGTATTTTTATACAATGGAGTATTACTCAGCTATAAAGAAAAACAAACTAGAAGCCTT
Source organism: Octodon degus (assembly GCF_000260255.1). Classification (NCBI taxonomy): domain Eukaryota; kingdom Metazoa; phylum Chordata; class Mammalia; order Rodentia; family Octodontidae; genus Octodon; species Octodon degus. Next base: position 326,689 of record NW_004524955.1, read on the forward strand.
CATAAGTAAGTGGATGCAACCAGAGGCTCTACTTATAAGTGAAATAAATCAGACCCACTTGTGTAAACATCATATTCTCTCCCTAGTGTAAAAACCTGAAAGAATAAATGAACCCTGAAAGTTATAATAGACATAGTAAAACTGAAAGAAATTGAGCGTAAGGATTAAACAATGAAGATGAGAGAAAGAAGAACAATAGGAAAAAATGGAGGGGGAACATGTGAGTATATATACAGGATGGCTGAGACGATTGTACCTATAATTTACACCAGTTTTTTTGAAACTAGTAAATAAGTTCAGAATTTTCTTTTGACTAACTCTATATGCTGATATCTGCATTCTGAATAACTACATCGAGGACAGCAACATGTAATACAAAATCCATAGTTGAAGCCTTTCATCCTGGTCTTCTAAATGAGTAACATTTCTAATGTCTCATCAATTATTATACTCTCTTTGAAATTAATCTTTAAAAGACAATGAAAACTAAGATTTCTTGAAATCAAGTGTAAATATTCAATTATTTGTCCAATCTTGCATAATTACATCTGTTAATCTGAGCAACAGATTTGATGATAAAACTAGATAATATAACTATCATTGTTAATTAGCTATTCCTGTTTTGAAAATGGGTAACATGTGTATTGTTGTGTTACTGTGTTTCTTTTTTTATTTGTTTTCGCTTCTGTTTTTACTCTTCAAAATAAAATAAAATTGAATTTAAAAAAAATCATTAACTGCTTCTCTCAGAAAAATCAGTAGAAATTAGTAATACAGTCGTCTTAGGAATTTAAAGGCTCAGTGGATCCTGTAAGAGTTTGCTCGGAGGGACACAGGAAGCAGGGCTTGCTGGCATTTCACTCTTCGGCCTGTCCATCAAGGCCTGAACCAAGGTATAGACATCAATCCTGCTGCATTCGCTGTGTGAGATCCGTGAGGTGCCTAGTCCAACCTGTTATGCCAACCAGGGCTGAGCTGTGCCAACCCAAGGAAGTGCCCCCACAGTTTGGCAAAGGCAAGGCAGGCCTCAATGGCAGTACTGAGATCAGCCTTTCATGGAGGTCTTGGAATTACAATCTTTGCCAAATACTACTGTCATCAACACTTTGTGCAAGATACTAAAAGTCTTGTTGAAGGGACAGACAATGGCTGTGCTGCTTTTCCAGTTGCACCAGAGAAATTTTGGGTAAAGTGTCACCTTCCCCCATAGTTCCAACAAGTACCCTTCGTTTTACTCTTTCCTCTACGCTATGAATGATAGCTGTTGCTGAAGTAGTCCCTTGTACATCTGAGCAGCCAGTGTCTGCTCAAACCTAAATAATCTGAGACTCCATAGTTTTCTTTTATGGGCTTGTAACACCTCTTTACACCATTTATTTTCACTTCCAAAGACAAATTGTTGAACCATTAACTTAAAGGATGAATCTATTTTATGAAGGGTGAAAATCTGAGCCTGTGACATAGCAAAATTTCCCTGGACTAAGAAGGTAGAAGTAGACGCTTGTGGAACAATTTATCAGGCATTGTGAAATGGAATTCACAGTGAAGCATACCTCTAATGGGGGCAGGCGTTTCTCTCTCTCTCTCTCTCTCTCTCTCTCTCTCTCTCTCTCTCTCACACACACACACACACACACACACACACACTGCTCTTTCTTTATTTAATGGGGAAAATCCTGTTAGAGTTTAAGTTCGATCAGAAGGATCGTTGTACAACTATCCTTTCTCTGCTCAGGACTTAATTTTAAAATAGTGCTGAAACCAACTCCCCATGGTTGTCTCAGTAAGTGTATAGCCATTAAGACACTCCCTAATCCTAGTCCACAAAAGGAAAGTAATTACAGTAATCAATAATACAATAAGAACTTCTATATACATCGGTGGTTCTTAGAACCTATTTGCTCTATGTTTTACAGCTGATGATATCAATATGAATACATTTCAGTGATCAGTATTGATGCTATCAATGTCCTCCTCCTGTCATGTGCACAATGAGAACCATCCTGTCACCTGCTATTCCTTTACACCCTGGTTCCATGTGTAGGCACCAATGTATCATGTCCAGCAAAGCTCTGGAAGTTCCCATAGGAAGGAGAGTAGTAAGATGGAAAATAAAGATATGGGTCAGAATACAGAAAGCTGAGGTCAGGTCTGTCTGGAAAGGAGGAAAAGAACTGCTCAACCACAACAACATATTGATTTATACATTCATAAATTGATCTCCCGTGACACCGCTGTGGCTAGCCAACTTTTGCATGGCAGCTTTGGGGTATCTTGCATTTGGGGAACTGGAAAAGCTTGTTCACATGGTCTCATCAGTGGCTCTTTTCTCCCAGGACTGCCCTTGCTCCAGCCCTTCATTTGTGATCAATCTCTAGCTTCAAGCAATCTCCACAGCTTCTCTCCCCTAAATGCTAAGTATGCCCAGATTGTTCACAAAAACTGTTGAAAGATAACAGAGAATTCAGGAATACAAAGGGTATATAATGCAAAGGCTCATTCTAATAAGTTGGGAACCAGCCACCTGTCTTTCCTCTTTTTCTGTCAAGATGATTGCAGCTCACCACATGAACATACAAGGTCCTTGGTTAAGCTGACGTTCTCAGTGTACGATGCCTGAACTTTCCCCCTTTAAAGCATGTTTCACACACAACTTCACTGTAGAGTGTAGTGATAGCCACTCGCTACAACCTCAATCACCAGCAGGAACAGAAAATTTTCACTTGTCCTTGAGTCTTCTCCTCACCCATGTGAAAGGCCAATTAAAAAACTTTTCCTTCCCTTTTCTAAAACCCCATGTTTGTCTCTTCATCCAGTCATGGCCACTGAAACTATCAGGAAATGTGAAGTGTCTTAAATTTCACACTATTGCAAAAGCAAGATTTTTGCCTACGATCTTCAAGCATCCTTTGAAAAACCGTAAGACTCATGGATTTGACAAAAACTTGTTCCATTACTAGCTTACATCTCTGAGTAAGAATTTGAAAATATCAAATGTTTTTCTAGTCCCTTCCTTTCCCCAACCCCTAACGGGTAAGGCAAGAGGCTCAAAATCATGCTTCACTCAAAGATTTGTGTCACGGATGACCAAGCTACAATGAGGAAGCTGCCGTCTTTCCAAATGTACTGCAAGCAAACCTGACCTTTTTGCTTCTGAGAAAACAATTATTCTGATGATACACCCAGAAAATTACTCTATTTCCAGAGAAAGACAGACAGCCTGACAGACAGACAACTTTCCATCATCATTCCCTATTTTCTCGTTCACTACTATGGCTGAAATATTTTGGGTTAAGTGTGGACTAGAATTGATGTTTCAAAAAAAAAAACCCTGAAATATCCACAAATATTCTTAATTTTATGTAGCAAATAATTGAAAATATAGAGAAATAAGGTATTCTTAAGATTTAGAATAGAAAACAGCCTCACCATTCTAGCACTGTAGCATTCCTAAAGGCCAGAGACAGAGGACAAAAATGAGAAAGAGACTACTGTATCCTCCCTGCCTGGGGCAGGAAGGAAGGGAAGAGTGGATGAAATAAAAGTCTAAATACTTGTAGAATAAAATAGTTTACCTGTATGGTAAAAAAAAAAAATACTAAATTCTAACTATGGAGCAAAAAAAATAGTCTATTGTGTACACTGTAATATACTGCTTATCTGTTGTTTCTTCTCTTACATTTAAATTTTTACTTTACATTATTTTACCCTCCAAATAAAATAAATCTTACAAAATAAGGAGAAAATATAATGAGTACTGTGCCTTAAACACCCAAGTTAAACAATTTACTTCTGATAATATACATTATTGCTTGTAAAATCCCACCATTGTTCCGTACTACATGAAAGGAAAAATTCAAAAGAAATTCCTGATCAAAATATTAAATCTAAAAGGTGAGATCGTTTTTCAATAAACAGAATATTTTGGTCTTGTTTATGCATTTGGTGCAGGGTTGCGTTAAGTAGCTCGGGCTCATAGTGAGCCTCCTGTTTTCAGCCTCCCCAGCCCTGGGATTACAGGCTGGCGCCACCATGCATGGTCTCAGTGGCTGGCTCAGCACGCCAGGGGAAGGGGGTCGGCCCAGCATGTGGTGCCGGGAGTCAATCCCTGCACTTGCTTAAGCAGGCACTTAGTCCGCTGAGCTATCTCACCAGCCCCAACATTTTGGTCTTAACGTAGGAAAATTTCTTTACAAGGAAAGATCATTTGCATCCATGTGAAAATAGAGTGTTGACATTAAGAACTTGTCATCTACCAACAGAACAATACATACATAATCAGAACATATCATTCCATTATTAATTGATACTAATATTTATTTTACACTTTTGATCAGAAGCCACTTATTTTCATCACAATCTTTGGAATGCAATGGTCTCATAATTCTGTTTATGATGATTCAGGGAAGGACTTGAGTAACAACCAAGAATTTTTCAAAATCATATAAGGCATGTTTCTCATGGCATTAAGGAAGTTATATCCTTCTCATAATATTACAGGACTTTTTATGTCTTACACAGACAAGGAATAAACTGCATATTTTTGGATAGTGTTTCATGAGCAAAAACGGGCTGAGAGTTGGGTAAATCCCACTGACTATAATGGCCATTTTCCGTAGGAACCACAGAGGATTATGATAGAAAATAAAAATAGATTGAAAAATGGAGGATAGGGTATAAAAATAGACAAAGGTGCTGGCCAGAATAATGATGGTTTTTGTGGCCCTGGTCTCAGGTGAGGATCTATGTGAGATGTTGGACTTATGAATATGCTGCATTCTTTGCTTGTGCTTGTACAGGATGGAAACCAAGGAGCTGCTTGTCCACAGCATGAGCCCAACGCACAAAGCATCAGGCAATGACAGCAGTGCTGAATGCATGATGGTCTTAGAGTTATCATAGCGAATAGCAGAGCAGTATTCAAACTCTTTCTTCTATGTGATATTTTTATAGCTCCATTTGTCAGTCATGTACCTAAGAACAACTATATTCAACAGCAAGTGAAGAGTCCAACAGAGGGTATTGAAAATGCCTATATACTTGGGGGCTGTTAGCTTGAGATGTGCCCACATGGAGTTCCTAGGGCTGATCATGATCACCTGGAAAATACTCAAGAAGCAGGTACTACCGATAGACACACCCCTGTCTACTCTGTGAAGATAGAAAACGAGTTTACATCCAAGGTCACTGAGGAAACCTTTCAAGCCAAATGCTGCCATTGTTTCAGGAACTCCTCTAAACAGAATGGTCAAAATATTGGACAAAACCAGGTGCTTGATAATTTGATCTGTGGCTCTTAATCTGCATTTAGTGACAGAAAGGAAGATATAGTGGTAAAGTAGTGATAAATTGCCCAGTATTCCAATGGTAGTGTGAGATACAGAGATCAGTGCCATTGCCAAATCTTTGGAGGCCATTCAGGAAACATCCAACCTGTGGGATGTGTCTTCAGAGCCAGAAAATCCTGAATTGAAATATGGAGCATGAGATTCCTTTCTACTGGTAGACACCGCAGAGGAAGCATCATCATCAGTCTCTCTTCTGACTGCCGTCATGTCTAAGTCAGAGTCTCCCAGGGAGCCCAAACAGCTACAGAAGCTCTTCATCGGAGGGCTGAGCTTCAAAACAACTGCTGAGAGTCTGAGGAGCCATTTTGAGCAATGCGGATCACTCACAGACTGCTTGGTAATGAGAGACCC
>NW_004524955.1:333662-334196 GCF_000260255.1 Octodon degus
AATTTAGTTATATTAAAGTTTTATTCTTCTAAGTTTATGGCATTAAAGGTAGTACCTGAAAGTGAATTAATAATGTATAAGACTGTGTTGGAGAGATCATGGTATGTTCTTTATTCTTCACAAATCTATATTGCAGCCACCATAATTATTTTCATGATAAAGTTGAGGGAAGTTTCCTGAAGAGTTCTGTGATTTGACAAATGTACATGTGACTTGTGTGTGTATTGGGACCTGGATATGGCAGAAGTACTAAATCATATTGCATTTCACCACAGTAGTCCAAGAGCAGGAAGTAGTTTCATTTTGTCTTCAAAACATCCTGATCTATTCAACATAATTTATTATACCTAGACCCAGTCCTAGCCCAGGTCCAGTGAGTGTGCAGTGAGTTTCCTGCTACCCTGCGCCGGCGGGACCAGTCCCAGCCCAGGCGCAGCATGGGCCGGACCCTCTCCCAGCCCCTCGGGCCGCCCCCCACCGCTCCGCAGTGCCTCCCCCACCCCGCCCGCCGAGTAGGATTTTCTGCCGAGTTCC
>NW_004524955.1:342883-345605 GCF_000260255.1 Octodon degus
ATTTGTTGAAACTGTACTTTCAATTTGATTTGAAACTGTCTCATTGCTATATGTTTATCAATAAAACTTTGAAAAGAAAAAAATAATAATAATTTATTATACCTTTTCATTTTTTTAGATGAGTGATATTTACTTTCACAACTTGTGTTGTAAAATATCCATTTACTGCAACATTGTTTTCTACAAATTAATCAATTATAAACACGTTTTAGATGTTACCAAAAATGAGAAGTAGAAATTGTGATGTCATGCTACACATCCTCAAAATATTCCAAGATTACTTTTCTGTTAGGATGAAAACAGAAAACCCACTTGGCCTCATATCAGAAGCCAAAGTGCATCTGCAGCCATCCCACCCTGAACGCGACCGATCTTGTCTGATCTCAGAGGCTAAGCAGGGTCAGGTGTGGTTAGTATTTGGATGGGGGAAGCCAAAGTGTATGAAGATGCCATGAAAATACTCAACCATATATTACTACATAAACAATATGTCCTTAAATATAAACACATGATAAAATTGTGAAGGCAGAAACTAACAGAGAATTTGAACTGTATAACTATCTATTTTTAAGCTCATGTTTAACAAACTGAAGACAAATGGTTTGAAAGTGACAATAAAATATAAGATTTTTGAGTACAACAGAAGCTGTAAAGTGATAAATGTGTATCATATAAATAGAATTAGAAGAGTATGGGATTTTTAAGATATATTTTGTAAATATGCTAGGCATGATAGATGTCTCTGAAACCCACAAGTATAAGACACCTTCTCTTATCAGAGAGGGATATAAAGAAAGTACTACTTTTCTTATAAAGAAAGTACTACTTTTCTGATTGCAGTAGGAAATGTAGCCTCACACAGTCACCAGACCTAGATGTCTACAGCAAAGACACATTTCCCGTCTCCACTGTATGCTTCACGTGCCGAGGCTCACAAGAAGCATTTCTTTTCCTTCTACTGAGACTAATATGAAACTCTTCATCACTGGGCTTCATGATTCCTGTAGGTCTATCCTACTGCTGCTTACAAGCCTAGAAGTGTCATGTCAGACCATGCAACAGTCCTGAAATTATGGTCTATTATTTCTCTGAGGTAAATTGGTCAAAATATTAGCTTTAAAGCTACTGTCTGTAAACACTTATAATTCAGGTTTGTTGTCCTTTCTGTTGACCACTGACCATCACTGTCTACATGGATTACCATAAATTTCAACAATAAACTCAGTGATTGGATAGAGGAAGGATGTGGAGCATTCCTTTATTTCTAGGGTCAACTTGTGGTTCACAATATATATTTCTTTCCTGCATGCCATTGAAGCTGAATCTATTTCAAATCCAAAACTTCTAGTATACTCATGCATGCTAAGTGCTAGTCCATCTTTTCACCTTTTAGACTACCTCTGATGCTGATATATGATACATCTGCCTGATTCCATCCAGTTAATAGGGGACTTGGCTGATGAGTGAGTATTCTGAAGCCCAGTGTGCGATGGAGAAGAAATCATGCCCGAGATATGAGTTTGTGAATTGCGACCTCACCATGTCACAGCACACAATCATCACTTCACATGAACATGTACAGCATTGTCTTCGAGAGAGTCAAGCATACTTCAAAAACTTTGTCACAATGAGTTAATTATCAAAACCAATTATAGCTTTGTATTTACTCTGTCTTTTTTTAAAAAACTATTTCTTCATTTTTTTGGTTTGGTACAGAGTCACTACATAGTTCAGACTTGTAGGGATCCTCCTGTCCCAGTCTCCCCAGTGCTGCGGTTACAGGCATGTGCCACCACACCCAGTTTCGGTGGCCATCATGACATGTGGTGCCAGAGATTAAACTTGGGTCCTTGTGCTTGTCAGGCAAGTGCTTAGATCACTGAGCTATATCCCCAGTCCTGTATTTACTCTCCATAACAGATAGTTGGACATCTATAAAAGGCTTTTTTATCACATAACACTTTTTGGTAAATGAACACTCCCACAGAAGAAAGAAATACTGAGGTCTGGCATGTGGAATACAGAAAACAAAATAGCAATGTCATATGAGATTTTGTTACTCTGAGAAACTTTTAGAACCAAACTTTAGTTCTTTCCTAAAATTCAGTCCACTTAGCTGCACCATTTCTTCACTGGATGAGTGGGAATAGAGCCACAATGAATATCTGATAGAATTTTTTGAGGACTATAAAGAAAGAGCATGATGCTTATAACTCATATTAAAAATCATTGCCATAGCACAGTGCAATTTGGCAATGTAAATGGCATAAAAATTTTATAAGATTCATAATCTATCAATGTTCACATTCCTAGTAGTGAGACATTAAAGCAAACCATACCTGAGACTTCCATGAAGTCGAGCATTTAACAGGAAAAATTCAGCTTCTCTGAGAATTGGTGCTCAGAAGTATGTATGCAGCAGCAGGAGTAAGAAATGAAGGAACAAATTCGATCCCAAGGAACTAGCAAGGATTAGAAGTGAGAAAACACTGGAGAATGAAGTGAGACTTCAAACAAGGAAGTGGCAAATGGTACTTTCTCCCTGAGGCCTGATTCACTGCATGGGAAAAGCAGGCTAATTCTACATGAAAACAGTGACTCCTGGCAACCCCACAGTCCTTGCCAGAGACACGAACCAGAGGAACAGAGTAGACACAGAGGACTGCAGTACCTGGTGAGTTATTCAGGTTCAGATATCCCCAAGAGATTGGGAATCTCAGAG
>NW_004524955.1:346240-347772 GCF_000260255.1 Octodon degus
TATACAGTACAGTACATGTCTATAGAATGTTCTACCATGCTTCAAAATATACTTTGTAAGCTGTACATGAGATATTCTCCCAAATAAACCACATACTAACTTATAGAACATACTTAAGTAAATGCAAAAGAATTGAAATTATCCCATGTATATTGTAAGACTACATTTCAATGTAATTGAGAAACAATGGCAAAAGAACCCCCAAAAACTTCATGAACATAAGGAAATTAAATAACACTACTAAACAATCTGTGAGTTCAAACAAAAATTAAAGATGAAATTAGACATATCAACAATTAAATAATGCCAGTACAATATACAGGAACTTATGGGTCACAATAAAACCAGTCATGAGAGGGAAATTTATACTGGTGAATTCCCATTTGAGGAAAAAGTGTACATTCAAAGAAATAAGCTAATGTTGAATCTCAAGCTTCAAGAAAAAGAAGAGCAAGTCAAGTACAAAACTTATATGAAGTGGGAATTATAAACATCAAAGTAGACATTAATGCAGTGGAGACTAAGAAAATAATACAAAGAAGCAATATATCAAAGACTTGATTGACTGAAAAATTGAATAAAATTGTCAAACTCTCAACTAACCTTATTACAAGAAGAGAAAAACAAAATGAAATTCATGCAATTAGGATAAAATTGTGAAATTGCCTGTAAAGACAGTTCATGTACACCTGCATGGAAAATCTTTAATAAAAACAAAAACACAGAAGACAAATTAGACATGAAAATTTAATAAAAGAAGTGATAGGAAAAGAAGGTAATTTATCATTATTTGCAAATGACGTGATACTCTACATAGAAGAACCCAGTCTCTCCACTAAAAGATTTGATAACCAGAGATTAATTTAATAATGGATATTTAATAACTGCTATATTTAATAAGCAGATTCAGTAGATATAAAGACAACATTTAATGGAATTCCTGTACACAAATAAGCACAGCGAGACAGAAATTAAGGAGTCTACATCCTTCACAAAAAATAACATATTTAGGAATTAATCAAAGAAAAGAAGTAAAAGATGTTTAAAGTGATAACTACAGTACTCTGAAAAGGAACATAAAAAGAACATTAGAAAATTAAAAGATATCCCTTACTCCTGGGTAGGAAGGAACAATATATTGAAAGTGGCCATGTCCCCAAATTTCTATGCACATTTAATGCAATAATAATCAAAATACTATTACCACACATCACAGATCTAGGGAAAACAATCCTGAAATTCATTGGGAACTGGAAGAGACCTAGAATATGAAAGGCAATTCTGGGTAAAAAGGCAAAGTAGGCAGCATCACAATCCCACTGGAAGCTATACTACGGAGCCACCATGATGAAACAGCATAGTACTGAAAAAACAGACATTAGGATCAATGGAACAGACTAGAAGATGCAGAAACAACACCAAAATCACTCAGTTTCCTGATCTTTGACAAAAGGGCCAAAAACATCCACTGAAAGGACAGGTTTTTAAACAAATGATGTCAGAAAAACTTGCTTTCTACATGTCAAAAACTA
>NW_004524955.1:354032-363253 GCF_000260255.1 Octodon degus
ACATCTTGTACAGCAATTAACCACTAAGAAGAATGGATGCAGTGTGTTAATTATTGAAACTGTCCTACCAAGTTGATTTGAAACTGTCTCTTTGCTATTTGTTTATCAATAAAATTTTAGGGGGAAAAAAGAATTTTGCGTGACATAAATGTAGGTCAAGATTTAATGAACAAAATCCCATTTGCACAGAAACTAGCACACCGAATCAACAGCTGAGATTTCATCTTATTTAAACACATTTTAACAACAAAACATCACTGAATGAAAGTACAACTCCTAGATTGAAAAAAAAAATTATGCTAGCTGTCCTTTAAACAAAGCATTAATATCTAGAATATGTAAATAACTGAAAAAAAATAGACCCACCAAATTCAAAGACCCAATCCAGAAGTGGGCATAAATGGGCATATGAGATGAATAGATATTTCTCAGAATAAAAGGTACAAATGACAAAAAATATGAAAAAAATGTTCAATTAAATTGGGCTTTTGAAGCTAGGACACAAGACAGGGGAAAAACTATATTTATATGTACAAGATGGTTAAGAAAATGATCCTGAGAATCTTCAGCAGGTTGTTGAAACTAGCAGTTAATTGGTAGGATTCTCACCCTGACTAACTATATATGTTAATACCTGTGAACTAAACAACTGCACTGAAGATAACAATGTGTAATGCTAGAGTCATGCTGGGGGTGACTGTCATTCTGGTCTTCTAAATATGTACTGCTTGTCATGTCATATCAGTTACTGGTATACTGTCTCAAGTAAATGTTTGTTTAAAACAAAGGGTAATAAATGAAGAAAAGAGACAAGAAAAAAATGTCATAGGACTCACCTGCTACAATGCTGTATATGGTTAGATTTCTAAATTTCTGTGCAAAAATATGTATTTCTTTAATTCTATTTTTTAATATTTTTTTCTATTTCTTCCTTTTTCTTCTTCACATTCTGTAGGGATTTAGAGTTTAGCTTATCAATACTTGATGGAAAATACCTGTTCCATGCTATGTCTAAAATGTTTGATATTGAGACAGATAGTGAGGTTAAGCTCAATTGCCGACGTTATAGGGTAATAATATCATTAAACTTCTCTTCTGTAAGGTTAACAAGTTAAGTTTACAGACCAAAAATTAGAGAAATAGAAAGGCTACAAGGACAGCCAACATTTTGGCCCAAACCTTTCAAGGTCAGTGAGGACTCAGGACATAGGAGAACCTGTACTGTAACATCCTGTAACTCAGTGATGTCCAAAATTTTCTGATCAAGGAGATTATGGGGCCACAGAGGAAAGTGATCAACAATGCAGAGTGTGCCTAAGTAGAGTCACTTGGGGAGAAAACACTCTCTCAGGCTTTCACAGAGAGCAAATTGGTCAAGCAATGGTGATGACACATCCACATGACTGACACTGACAGGGAATCTACAAACTGCAGTACAGGGTTTCAGGATAAACCCTGAGGGGATTTGACTGACCTTGTCAGATACAAAAGTTACATTTCTTGTTATATGGGTATTGATTTATCTTGGTCTTAACCATCCAGCAGAAAAGTATAAAAATGAGGAATAAAAAGTAAAGCCAAATTAATATGCTGAGCTGTAAAAGGCTCAAGTCAACAACTTCTGACATTGCCAGTCCTATGGAAAACCCACTACTATTATGGACTACTGGACTATTGGATTATTTCTGAATTCATACACCTACAATATTTAAATGGCAATGGAATACCCATCTCTGACAAAACTAAACAAAAAAGGGGGATACAAATGAAGGACTATTTTATATCTGCATATACAAAATAGGATAGATATACAGCTATTTTCTCTTGATTCAATGAGAAGATTTGTAGTAACAGTGTTTGGAGAGGATATCACGTCTGCAACTTGTACTATGAATAACCACTCTGAAGACAACAATATGCAATGTATTAATTATTGAAACTGTCCTTCCTATCGGTTTTGAAACTGTCTCATTGCTATTTGTTTCTTAATAAAATTAATTTAAAAAGAAAGTTATAGTTTTATCAGAAATTTGAGAGAGTCATTTAAGTAATCATTGAACAATTTTAATTTCAATTAATATTTATTGCTCATCATTTACCAATGCCATTAAATTTCATTAATGCTCTTTTAGAATGAGGTGCTGGGCTGCGACTATAGTTCACCAGCACAGATCCCACCTAGTAATTGTGAGGTCCTGAGTTTGAGGCCCATTACCTCCACAAAAGTAGAATGATATTGCTTCATAATTATGTTGTTGATGCTTTCATGCACTGAACAGAGATTGACTGAAAATATCTTTTGAAATATGTGGGTTATTATGAGCAACTAATTTCAGTCTAACAAAATGCAATGTATTAACAATGACTAATCTCCTGAAACCTCCCTTTGAAATTTTTACCATTGTTTTTATTGCTTTTCCTTTTCTTTAGAAAAATAAAATAAAATAAAAATGGGACAAAATAAAGAATCTAAAAAATGCTGATTTAGTCAGTGGTAGGATTGTCAATCATTCAGTGGAAAAACATTAAAGTCCCCTTTAATCATACCAAGATATATTTTCTAATTCCAGGAGAGAGGATGTAACTTCCTGAATAACAATGTTTGGCAATATTTTAATACTTTGGGTTTTTGTGCTAGTTTCAAAGGTACTGTAAAAAAACCATTTCCTAAGCTAAATGTAATAGTTTATGTCTGTAGATTTAATAAATCTAAATGAATTCAAAAACTGCAGATTACATACTTCTCACAACTGATGTTTTTGTATTTCTTATGCAGTCAAAAAACTTCATATTTTAGGATCATGTGCATTAACAAAAATGGACTGGTGGTTGGGTAACATCCATTGAATCTTGCAGCCACGCCAACCAGGAACCTCACAGTATTGCTATGCAATACTAAAATGGATTGAGAAATGGACAACAGGGTATAAAAGTAGACAAAGGTTCAGACCAGGAGAATGATGGTTTTGGTGGCTCTGGTCTCAGAGGAAGATCTATGTGGGATGTTGGTCTTGTGAATATGCCTCACTACCTACCTGTGCTGTATGGGGTGGAAACCACGGAGATGCTGTTCCAGAGCACAAGCCCCACACACAAAGCTTCAGGAACAGACAACAGTACTGCATTAAGGATTCTCCTAGATATTTGTTAGGAAACACAAGAACAGTATCCATGCTCTCTCTTGTATGTGATGTTTTTATGACTCCATTTGTCACTTATATTCACAAAAACAATTGTATTTACCAGCACGTAGAGGATCAGACAGAGCTTACCTAATGTCCCTGCATATTTGGGAGCTTCAAGCCGAAGATCTTCCCACCCACAGTTCCCACGCCTGATCATGATCACCTGGAAAACACTCAAGAGGCAGGTGAGACAGTGGACACACCCCTGCATACTCCATGAACATAAGAAACAAGTTAACATCCAAGGTCACTGAGGAAATCTTTCAAGCAAAATGTAGCTGTTGTTTCAGGAACTCCTCTAAACAGAATTTCCAAGGAGTTGGCTACAATCAGATGCTGGAGAATCAAAGTGATGGATCTTAATCAGCAGTGAGTGAAATGAAGACAGGTACAGTGGCAAAGACAAGAGAAATTCCTCAGTGTTCCAATGAGACACTACGAGAAGTAGAACACACCTATTGCTACACTACCGGAGGCCTTTCAGCACATATCAGTGACTGACCTTCATCATCAGAGTCGGAACATTCTGCTCAGGAACATGAAGGAGGAACTGTATTTTTATGTAGCCAGAAATCCAACCTGCATATAGTGTACACTTAAAACACTAAAATGAAGATTTTTTATTCCTATGAGCAGTTTCCAGCATCAAACACAAAAACTGAAAGTGAATTTATAATGTATGAACTCATACGATGAAATCTATAGTATCATTCACAAACCAATAAGATGGTCACTGTTATATTTTTCATTATGAAGATGATGGCATTTATGTAGAGAATGGCTAGGTGACTTGCCTCATTCAGGTGTTATAAAATGTACTACATTTAAACAAAACTCCAGATCAAGGACATTTCCTAGTATTTTTTCTTTTGGTTCCTCGAATGCCTTCAGGGCACTTTTGGCCAGCGGGAGAGTTGTGAGGTTCGAACTCCAGCAACCTGAGGCTGACAGCTTTGTGGAAGCAGCCACTTAAAGGACTGAGCTAGGGCCAGCCCCCCTATTATTTTCAAATAATCTAAATCTATTCACTTTAATTTTGAAACTATGACATCTTATATTACATGGGTAATAATTCATCTAATATTATAGATTGTAAAAATGTTTCCATTCATGTACAAGCTTTAGCCTACATTCTAAAATGAATAAATGCCAAAGATTTAGAGGTCATAAGAAAATGTGTGAGTGATGGTTGCAGTTTCATACTATGCATCCCTCAAGGATCTCAAGATCGCCATACGTGACAGTGCACACCTGAAGTCCCAGCACTGGAAAGCCAAGAACAGGAGATTCATGATGAGCTTAAGGCCCATCTGTGCTATTTACTGAGTTCAAATCCAGCCTTGACAACATAGCAGAGTCCTGTATCAAAAAATGCATCTACATTAGAACACAATGGAAAACTGTATGTTCTTATGTAAGAGTAAAAGGACAATGACATAATAAGAATTATTTGGTGATAATATGTTCTTTCATAAATAGGTACTTAAATATATGCACTTGATAAATTATCATAGGTAGATAATAAAGTTAATACTAATTTTGAATTATTTACTTGTCCATTTCTCTTGCTCCTCTTTTATTTTTGTAGTTTAGGGAAGGGTCTACAGGGTGTTCAAGGTCTCACTACTAGATCGGACTCATAGTGATCCATCTCTTTACAGCCTCTCAAGAGATGGGAGTACAGACACATACCACCATGCTCTTTTACTTGTCCATTTTTAAAGTCTGGCTTAATGAAGTGAATAACAATGACTTAAGACAGATATTAAATGAAAGACATGTAAGTAAAATGGGTACTGTAAAGTGATAAATGCACACTGTACTTCAAGAAATATAAGACTACGGGATTGTTAAGAATATGTAAGATACACTTAACCTGATGGATGACTCTGCGGTTCACAATTATTGTGGCACTTTCCCCTAAGTGCTGAATCCCTAATCGCTATAGAATAAAGTCTTACCATAACCTTCACCCCATACACACTCTCATGAGAGATGACTATTATCTCCTTTATACACTCACACACAGAGACTGTGAGGAAATACCTGTTTTCCATCACTGGTACTCAAAAAAAAAAAAACCTTTGCACTTGACTACATGATTCCCATAAATTCATTTTACTCTTTATTATAAGCATTTATTAAATGCAACTATCTTATGTGCAAAATAAGAACAATTCCACTGAGGTAGGCTGCTTAGAACATTGAATTTGAAGCTACAATCCTCATCCTCCTGAAATCCAGATTTAATTACCCCTTACGTTAGACATCAGCAATCATTGCCTCTGTTGATTATCCTAAGCTACATTTTAAAAATTTAATCATTGTATTGTGGGAGGACATGGGACCCAGCTCAGTGAAATAGCTCATGTTAAATTTCATGATTTTTCAAGAACCACTGTTCTCTGGACATTGACCTACTGAGAGAACAGAGATGCTGCTTTACCTTCTCTTTCAGATATTGCGTCTGACAGTGCAAAATGTCACACTCACCTGTCCTGCCTGAAGTGACGCCAATGTGTGGTGATTCTGGAGAAAGAGTATGTGGGAGAAGGAAGTGGAGCCAAGATAAGTGTTTGTGAATCTGTGACCTCACCTCCCCACAAAGCTCGGTTGTCACTCCACCTGCCCCACCACAGGGCAGCCTTTAGGTGAGTTGAGTGTCTTTCAGTAATGTTTTTCCCAGTTCCTATTTACAAACGCCAATTAAAAATTTCTGATTAGTACTTCTTAAGAGAAATATAGCCTTAATATTTAATATATTTCCCTTGAGGCAAAAATGTCCCAGGAGCAGAAAGCAGGAAAGAATGAGGTCTGATATGAAGAACTGTCAGAAAAGCCCCACTGGCTCACAAAATTCTCTACTTCACTGGTAATTTTCTTATAACCCAAGCTTAGTTCTTTCTTAGAGTTCAGGCTACTTGTCTGCGTCACTTAATATGCGAGCATGTGCTGAGTCAGACCAGTAGCTGAGAGGAATTTTCCAAGAGTTGGAAGGGTAGACAGTGAAGATACTAATTTACATGAAAAATCATTAGAATCAATTCCACAAGTAAAAGTAACAAAAGTTTGGCATCATGGATGACATGGAAAATTTTTAGGACAGTGTATGTTTTATATGTTGACTAGTTTAGTAATAAGAAGTTAAATACAGCAACGGCATCGAAGGCCCACTTTTATTAAGGGACAAAAGATAGTAAACAACAATGAAACAAAGTTTCAAAATAGGTTAGTAGGGCAGTTACAATAATTAAAATATTGTTAATTGCTGTCTCCTGTTTTAAAAATCTACGATTTAGAAAGAAAAGGATTACCAAATGTTTAAAAGACAGATTCTACCATTTTTGGATGGGTTTTGCTAATTCCCCAAGTTGCCTAGATTGGACTTGAACTTTGTATCCTCTTGCCTCAGCCTTTTGGTACACTAAGATCTACATTTTAGCTACACTCAGAGAGGAGGTAAGTCAGGATTAATTCCATTGAACCTTATAGGATGTTCAGTTCCGTCACCTATTCTTCCAAACTGTCAGTCACTTGTAACTGAGGAGGAAATATATGATTTAACCAAACAAAGTAATCCTTCTGATTCAACAAGATACTAATTCTTAATTTGATCTCTTCCATTATTCTCTGTCTCCTCCTAATTTGCCTTCACACACACACACACACACACACACACACACACACACCACTTTTGGTAAAGTATTGAAACAGTTAATTTTATATGAATCCAAGATATTTATATTTCAAAATTAAATACTAATTTCAGGACAAAGGGAGAAGTTTAGGAGAATGTTTATTGGAAGTAATAATTTTTTGAGAAAGGGTGTGTAATTCAGGCTGACCTTCAACTCACTATTGAACACAGGCTGGCTTCAAGCTCAGGACAACTGTCCTGCCATGGCCTTCTGACTACGTAGTGAGACCCTGTCTCAAAAAGCCAAAAAAAAAAAAAAAAGGAGGAAAAAAAGCAAAACAGAAATATTAGCAGAAACTTACCAAATAGAGGGAAAGAATACAAGTAAATGAGATATATGGAACATAAAAATGTCTCAAATATTTTCCGTGAACTTTATTTTATATTAAATGTTTTGACTTCAAACTCTCTTCCACTTGTCTATGTCTCTGATGCCAATTACACAGTATTTGTTTCTTTACATTTGGTTTTACTTTAAAGAGTGAAAGCAAAACAAAGAGCAAGAAAGATAAAAACAGTAACATAGGGCACAGATTTTCAAAACAAGAATAGTAAAGGAAAAAATGGTTGTTATATTTTAATCATCAAATCTGTTGCTCAGATTAACAACTATAGGTATTTAAGATCAGACAAACACTTGAACACTGATGCTTTCAAGAATCTTTAATTTTTTCTTGTCCTTTTCACCTTTTTATCTATTTTAAAGAGAGTATAATCATTGGTAAGACATTACAAATGGTACACATGTAGATGAGCCAGATGAGAGGGATTCAACCTTTGTTTTTGCATTGCACGGTGCTATCTTCAATGTAGTTACTCAGATTATAGATATTAGCATACAGAACTAATCAAAGTGAAAATTTTAAAAGTTAACTTCTATTTTCCAAAAACTGATGGAATTAGCAAGATGGAGATCTCAGCTATCCTGTTATCATCCAGCTATATTTGATTGGTTTTCATCTCTTCCTTTTCTCCATCTCTTCTCCTTTCCCTCATCTTCAATTTCTTTCATTTTACTATATCTACTATACTTTTCAGGTTCTTACACCAGGGAGACAATACAATATTTACACATGTGAGTTTGACTTATGTCACTTGTGAATATACCCTCTAGTTGCACTCACTTACCTATAAAGTCATCAAGCTTGTCTTTATAGCTTAGTAATACTCAATTGTATAAAAATATTGCAGCTTTTTTATCTATTCCTCAGGTGATGGGCATTTGGGTTGTTTTCCACTTTGGCTATGACAAATTGTGCTGCTATAAACGTGGTTGTACATGTATCACTGTGGTATGATGTTCTCAGTCCTTTTGGGAAAATATACAGGAAGGGAAGAGCTCAGTTGAGTGGGCTTTCCAGTCCTAGTGTTTTGAGGAGTTTCCACCTTTCCATACTGGTTGTACCAGTCTACACTCCCACCAACCATGGAGAAGCATTCCTTTTCCCAGTAGCATCTCCAGCATTTGTTATCAGTTGATTTATTTGACAGCCATTCTTTCTGGGATGAGATGCTATGTCAATGTTGTTTAAATTTGTATTTGTTGAATAACCAGTGCTGTGGAACATTTTTTTCATGGAGTTATTTGCTGTTTGTATTTCTTCCTCTGAGAAGTATATATTCATCTCAGATGCCCATTTTTGGATTGGGTCTTTGAATTTTGGAGGCCTGATTTTTTTTTTAGTTCTTTGCATATTCTAGATAGAAGTTGAAAATGAAACAATACCCCTAGAATCATTCCTGGATGCAAGTATTACACAGTTCTAATTATTATATACAGTATATTCTAGAGTCAGATAGGATGGTGTCTATAGACTTCATTTTGCTCAAAATTTATTTGCTATTTGGAGAGTTCTCTGGATCCATAAATATTTTAAGATTGTTTTGTCGATTCTATGCTGCAAAGCATGTTACAGGTTTGTTAATTGGAGTTACATGGAGCCTATAATCTCTTCTGCATATTATGGGTAGTTTATCCATGTGAATTCTTCCCAATCATTAAGTCATGCTTCAAATTAGTTGTTCAGGTTACAGATAGAAGCATGCAAGATAGGTCAAAGAAAAACAAACAACAAAAAGTTGTAAGAAATTCAAAAGCAAAGCTGGTTCCTCTCGGAGCGGAGACGGCAAATGGCGGACTTCGATACCTACGACGATCGGGCCTGCAGCAGCTTCGGCGGTGGCAGAGGGTCCCGCGGCAGGGCTGGTGGCCATGGTTCCCGTAGCCAGAAGGAGCTGCCCACAGAACCCCCCTACACAGCCTATGTAGGAAACCTCCCTTTCAACACAGTTCAGGGTGACATAGACGCTATCTTCAAGGATCTCAGCATAAAGAGCGT